>NW_026859516.1:0-87265 GCF_026571515.1 Ruditapes philippinarum
ATAACTGATTTTTTTTTAATTTCGATTTTTTCCCTAAGTAATAATTTGAGTTTAAGGTAGTACACCCCTAATGCACTGTCTCCACTTTGAAGAGTATTCAAATAGGCTAAAATCACTGTAAAGTGTATTGAAACTGAGGGGGCGTGGGTTCGAACCCCAGAAGGGGCAATTTTTTTTTCTTTCTTTTTTTTTCTTTTTAACATTTTTTATTAATCTCTCAGACCCCCTATGGAAGAAAAAAGTGTTGTTTTTTTAATTATATAATTATTGTAGGTATTTATTTACTAAATAATGCCAAATTTAATAGCAAATATGATACCAGATATTTTCAAAGTTTAATAAAATAAAAACTAAACGGTAAAAGTATTTTATATTTTGCAAGACCAACCAATATACATTAAAGGAAATTTAGGCAAACTTTGAAAATAGCCCCTCATTTTGGAAAATTTTAGGGATATTCTAAATAAGGCTTTTTACATAGAGAAATGGTCAAATTAGTGTTAAAAGTGGGTGGGGTAGGGTTACATTTTTATACATATTAAAAACATTTCGTTTAAAAACAATCTTTTTGCTTGTTTAATTTGTTACCTAAATGTCATTATTTATTTCTTAACAATGAGCAAAAGGAAAACATTTTTCATAATGATGATATTAAAGATTATTTAGAGTTTCCTCATTTCTGAAAAAATCCCTTCTAATGGCAAAGTTTTAGTTCATAATAATGTCCATAACTCATAAACCACACGGTAAATTTTGTTTAAATTTTGCATACAGGTGACATTTAAGGCATATAACTGTCCTATGTTGTCAAATTTACAATTCCTTATAGTGCCCATTAGGGGTGTACTACCTTAAATGGCAAACTGCCAATGTTAAACATGGTTGGACCCTTTTGTTAAAATGGTCCTGGTAATATCTTCAAAGCTAATGGAGACCATTTTCCGGCGATTACATAAACGAATTTGTTGGCCTTATTGAGTTCTATTATCACTTATAATTTTAATGTGTATATTATTAGATATTGAGTACTGGCAGAGCAACAAAGAAAACTGTAGTAACTATAATTTTGCTACAGCTTGACTGTCTGTTAAGCGACATCGGAAGCCCTCACTGTTCGCTTATAACGTTTCTTTTATTATTTTCTATGATACTGCAAAATGTATATTGCATTTTATAAAACACTTTTCAATTTGATTAAATGTTTATATGAAATCTTTGCTAACGCTGATGATCATTCATACAGTGTCTGTGGTATTGTAAACTAAATAGTCTATTTACCAAAGTAGTACGTGGTATGCAAAGGTCTAATACTATTCTTCTTTAAGTGACATTTGCCTTGTGTAAACAGGTGAAATTAAAAATAAGTTAACATTTTCTCAATATTCTTTCAATTTTATAATTTACTTCACATGCACGATAAATAACTCACTGGGCCCTGTAAAATGTGTGTAAATATCCGTCGCAATATATCTGTAAGTTTCAATTTATAAAAAGAGTGGGGCAGGTCTTTTTATGCCACCGCAGCATCTGCGATGCGGTGGCATATAGCGATTCACCTGTGCGTGTGTGTGTGTTTGAGTGTTTGTGTGTGTGTGTGTGTGTGTGTTATATAGATTATATAGTGAACTTAAAAAAAATTCTTGTAAAAAACCACTAGTCCAATTTCAACCAAACTTGGCAGGATTGATCCTTGGATGAAGGGCTTCCAAAGTTGTTCAAAGAATTTTATTCCATACAGAAATCTGGTTGCCATGGCAACCAAAAGGAATTATAAGAATACATTTAAAAAATCTTCTTGTAAAGACCCAAAAGGCCTAGAGCTTAGATATTTTGTATAAGGCATTGTCTGGTAGACCTCTACCAAGATTTTCAAATTAAAGCCCTGGGGTCAAAATCGGCCCCGCCCCAGGGGTCATTGATTTTCACTATATGTACATATAGTAAAAACTTAAAATACCTTCTTTTATAGACCCAAAAGGCCTACAGCTTAGATATTTTGCATAAGGCATTGTCTGGTAGACCCTTACCAATATTGTTCAAATTATAGCCCTGGGGTCAAAATCGGCCCCGCCCTTAGGGTCATTGATTTTCACTATATCTTCATATAGTAAAAACTTAAAATGCCTTCTTGTAAAGACACAAAAAGCCTAGAGCTTAGATATTTTGCATAAGGCATTGTCTGGTAGACCTCTATCCAGATTGTTCAAATTATAGCCCTGGGGTCAAAATCGGCCCCGCCCCGGGGGTCATTGGTTTTCTTTATATGTATATAGTAAAAACTTAAAGAAAAAAAACGTAAAAACATTTCTTCTAGCAATTGACAAATGCTAGAGGTTAGATATTTTGCATGAAACATTGTGAAGTGAACTTCTAGCAAGATTGTTTTTTTTTTTGTTTTTTTTTTTTTTTATTGATCAAATAAATATATAAACATTGTATTTACAGCATGTGTATATAAACATATAACTATAAATGAATTCAAAGTAAAAAACAGAACATATCATAAAAGAAAAATAATTCATTTTACATACTACACTCATTCATCTGCACTCTCTCACTGCAGTCTGCGCTTTTGATATTGTTATTGATCATATCTATTCATCTTTTCAGTCATTTACTTATCTCTAAATCCATTTTAAGCGGGGTAAAAATATAATAGTTTGATGAATAGTTTTTGTATTGGTCAATACAGCCTAAAAGTTTAAGTCTGCATATATGTAGAGAATAATAATAATAATAGTAATAATAATTATAATAAAAGTAATAATAATTATAAGACGAAGGAAACAAAAATATTGTGTTAATCTGCATTAAAGAAAATTAGATAAGAATTCCACGCGGAATTAAAGGTTTCAACATTGTTATTTATCATTGCAGTCTCTTTTTTAATGTTGTAACAATATGTTATATATTTTTTAGCTCCAAAAACTGTGGGAATACTCGTTTGCATTCTACATTGATAAATATACATCTTAAAGTAAATTAAAATTAGATTTTTAGTTTTTGATAAAGGACTTTCATCTGTTAAGCCAAAAATCATTTCGTCTGCAGTTAATGACGGAAAAATATTCTTTTTTGTTTTGAAATAGATATCAATGATGTCCTTTACAAAACTACATTGCCAAAACAAATGTTCGATAGTTTCGTTTTCATTTTTACAAAAGGTACAAAGAGGATTATCATTATATTTAATTTTATGTAAATAATAGTTAGTGCCAATTATTCTATGAATAATCCTAATTTGAAACCACTGTATCCTAGAATCTTTTGTTATTTTAAATGGCATTTCGTAAATTTCTTTCCATTTACTTTCCTCAAAATGAAGATCAAGCTTTTTCATCCAGGTTGCTTTACTTGTTGGTTGTGTGTTATTAGTATTCAATAAATTGTAAGTCTGTTTTGATCCTTTATTGTTAATAATTATGTTTTTTAGATAAGGAGAAAATTTTGGTCCACAAGTTTTGTTTACGTCATTCATACTAAAATTAAATTTTGTCATCATTTCATTTATCATTTTTTTAATTCCATGAAAGATTAAAAAGTTTGCATTAAGCCTAAATATATTATTAAAATCTTCTAATGAGAGAAAAGCACCGTAAGAATCAAACATATCTCCGATATAATATACACCGGCTTTAAACCATGAATTAAGAAATATACTTTTATTGCCAATTAGTAATTTATCGTTATAAAACAATGGTAGTTCTGCGAAAGATTCGTTATTTATAGGATACTTATCTATATATGTAGAAAAAGCATTAAAAGTGTCCTTCCAAAAAACGTTTGAAATGCTTTTTGCAATTTTATCTATGTAATGTTTTCCACAGTGAAATAATTTTTGCATATCAAATTCATTTATAATAATGTTTTTCCAACAGGCATCGCTAATCATTCTTTTGAACCAGCTTATCTTTAAAGCCATTATAAAAGCATGTAAGTTTAACATTAAACCTCCCTCTGAATAGTCCTTAACCATAACAGTATTTTTTATTTTAACATTTCCTTGCCATATAAAATCATAAAACATAGTGTTAAGTTTATTTATCATGTTCTGAGGTGGTGATGGTAGGGCTATAAAAAGATGGTTTAAAATTGAAATTAAAAGCGTTTTGATAACTGCGATTTTTCCTATTGGAGTGAGAATTCTCCTTTTCCAATGATTTATTAAATTTTGAATCTAAATTAATTTATCTTCATAGTTTATATGTATCATTTGTTTCAAATTTACATCAAAAATTATGCCCAGCATTTTGAAATTATGTTGGTTCCATGATAATTTCCATCGCGTTTTTATACTATTTGATGAGTATTTATTTTTTCCTATCCAAATTACTTTTGTTTTATCAAAGTTTACATTTAGTCCAGATATATGAGCAAATTTCGATAACACATCAAGTGCCTGATTTAAGGAATTGCTTGACCCGTCCAATATTAAAGTTGTATCATCCGCAAATTGAGATAATTTATGTTCTAAATTATTTATCTTTATACCTTTTATTTCTTTACAGCAAGATTGTTGAAATTATAGCCCTGGGGTCAAATTGCCCCCGCCCAGGGGGTCATTGATTTTCAATACATACCTATAGTAAAAAATAAAAAAAAACTTATTGTCTGAAGGTACAAGGCTTAGAGCTTTAATATTTGTTAAATGATATCATCTTTAGGTACTCTACCAAAGTTGTTCAAATTTTGCCTTTAGTGTCAAAACTAGTCCCGCCCCGAGGGCTATAGGTTTTCCTTATATGTATATAGTAAAAACTTAAAAAATCATCTTCTATAAATTAACAAAGGCTAGAGTTAAGATATTTTGCATGAAACATTATGTAGTGAACCTCTGACAAGATTCTACAAATTATAGCCCTGGGGTCAAAATTGGCCCCACCCCTAGGGGTCATTGATTTTACTATGTACATATAGTAAAAATTAAAAATTTTCTTGTCTGAAGGTACAAGGCCTAGAGCTTTGATATTTGGTATATAATATCTTCTATGGGTCCTCTTCTAAAGTTGTTTTAATTATGCCCCTAGTGTTAAAATTGCCCTGCCCCAGAGGCGATAGTTTTCCTTATATGTATAAAGCAAAAACTTGAAAAATCTTCTTCTCTGAATTGATAAAGGCTAGAGGTTAAATATTTGGCATATGATTTTGCGAAGTGAACCTTTACCAAGATTGTTCAAATTATAGCCCTGTGGTCAAAATTGTCCCCGCCCCGGGGGTCATTGATTTTCATTATGTACATATAGTTAAAAAATATAAAATATTTTTGTCTGAAGGTTCAAGGCATTGATGCTTTGATGTTTGCTATATTATATCATCAAAAGGTCCTCTACCAAAGTTGTTCAAATTTTTCCCAAGGTGTCAAAATTGGCCCTGCCCAGGGGCAGTGATTCTCATTATGTACACATAGTAAAAACAGAAAATAAAACAAATGTTTTCTGAATAGGAGAAAGCTACAGCTTAGATATTTGACTTGAAATGTTGTTTCGTGGACCTGTATCAAGATGGTTTTGAATTAAACTCTTGGGTCCAAAATTTTGCCTTGCCCAAGGGGACAGTGACCTACTTTCTTGTCTTTTGATGTGTAGCAATGAAATTTTGACCATGTGTACAGTTTTTGTTGTAAAATTGAACTTTGATATCAGGTGACCTAGATTTTGATGATGTGACCTACTTTCTTGTCCTTTGGTGTACAGCTATGAAATTTGAACCATGTGCACAGATTAAGATGTTAAGTGAACTTTGATTTCATCTGACCTAGATTTTGACAAAGTGTCTTTCTGTGTTGTCCTTTGATGAAGTCATGAAATTTAGGCTGTGTGAAATATGACCTTCACCACCAAATTCACTAGACTTGAGTGCATTGATATATTCATACTCTGATCTATTATTGAGTTTACAATAGATTTAACCACTAATCTGATAATAAGAATAAGATCGGTCAGGGATCTTTGCATTATGACAATCTTCAAAATTGTCTAGAAACAAAACAATCTGTTCCTACACTACTATTAAGTGTTGTATTAATGCGGTGGCATAGCATTTTTCTCAAATGCAATCTTGTTTTTATATATATTTAGGTAGATTTATTTTTAACTCTAAACATTTGCAAATATCATGTGTTGGTCAATCACCATTATAACGACCACTTTATTGATATATATAGTCAATTAAAGTTAATTTTACGATAAAAAATGAGCATTATGTCACTTTAGCAAGCCTGTATCTCCTTTATTATATCAGATAAGAAATTTATTCATCATATTGACATGTGTAAAATGAAAAATATGATAAATGTTAATTAAGAATAACTGCATTTACACAAGGCCTTATGTACCTATAAGCCACCTTATATTAACAAATATCAAAGTATTACATACAGAGTCAAAGTTAATAAGAGTATTACTATTACTGTGTGAATGAAATGACAGTTTATTTAATCATTATGTGCCACACTCATAATCATCAGATTTTTAACTTGGCTTAACAATATAAGAGGATTCTACATGAAAATTTATGATCTGGAAGATTAAAAATATCAAACTACCTGTATATCAAGTAACTGATTTTCAAATCCTCTTTATAATTAAAAGATACAATTTGAGTACATAATTTTTATAATATACCCAATTTGCCGAAAATATGTTTGAAAACATGTTAAAAGGCAATTCTTTGTATATTGTTATACATCATGTCAGAAGAAGTATAGAGATAGCAAAACGGTTAATAATTCGAAACTGGCTAATAATAGATTACTTGGTTACCTACAATGTAATGAGAATAGCTGACTTTTTAAAAATAAAGAAGTCTCATCAATGATTTAACATATGCTCCATTTGTATCATTGTGAACCATGCAGTAAATTCTACTTATAGCATACTTATAGATCTATATAAGTACAATCTTAGAAATGTATGGAGTCTTTGATAACATTAAGGTTGGACATGTAAAATTACATGAAAGAATGTTTAATTGAATTTGTTTTATCAAAGAATAACCAATATCAATATTTATGTTGTGTAGTAGGTTTATAATATTACATTTGTTACGTGATAAAGTAACAACATTGTCTATGATTTCAACTGATTATGAGTGTCACGTAACCTATTATGAGTAAGCGGCCCGGGACCGAGAACTACTTACCAGCCCGCTGAACATGTACACATTACACGTGCACAAACTGAAACAATGATGTCACATTTTACGTAATCAAACAGTTAATTGTAAAAGTGAAAGTAGGTTTTAAGCATGAATCGCTTGATTTTATTATGAGAGCTGAAGCGTATTTTGTACACACACAGTTTTATTACTATTGAAATTCAAAGAAATAATACGACAAATTCATTCCGAAAAAATGAAAATAATAGATTATTTGCTTCCAGGTTGTACAGTTGATATATTGAACTTTGAATATACAAAAAAAACTCTGTAGAAGTTACTGTACAGTAGAAATGCAGACAGGAATTTCAACGACAGAAATTTCAAAGAATTTTTTTTTAGAAAAATGCTGCTATTACATTTAATGCACCATGTGTATTAAAGACATTTATACACGGCTTAGTTGTGGCAGAAGGTGATAATCGATCCGCAAAATGAAAAATGGCCCCGATCTTTAATTTGGACAGCCTAAACGTGAATAATTCCTCTTTGTAACATATAAGTTCATACTTAATTGAACCCCAGATAGCCTTTACTCCATTTTAGTTTGGCAGGGGTTCAATGCTAGTTTATAAACATGTGTATAATGCTATTGATTGTACATAAAAAATAAGATTAATTATATATTTACAAACATACCAGCTGTTTATTATTTACATGGAAGCAAATGGAAGAGGTATAAAATTTAAATGGAGTCTTAATAAGACATTGTAGTTATCATGTAAGCCATCACCAAATTTTGATTGATCATGTACTGAGGACAATCAAATGAAAGTGAACAGTCAGTATTTAATTAAGACAAAATAAGTGTGATTTTGTGGTTTAATATTCACTATGTGAGATAGTTTTAAAGATATATTTGAAAGTTTATTATTATTAAAGACCTATCATGACATTTTTCATATGTTTTTTATTTAATAGGAAAGCCACGAAAACTTTTATATTGATTTATAGAATTTGATGTGGATTTTTTTAATTTAGGCCCTTCGAGATGTTTTTTTATTATATTTTGTATAAATATAGAAGTTTCTATATTATATTGATAGTGTTTTTTTATATTTGTTAAACCTAAAATTGATAAATTGGGGTTATTTCACTAAGTATTGTCTGTTTACAGGTTATGTTAAGTTTTAATTGAAACAAATTACTTCCTTATTTTAAATTATAGTGAATGTCTGTAGGTTAACCTTTCTCATTTAAATATTAATTAAGTTATTTTGTGATATTTACTACAAAAATTAAAGAATTAATTAGAGATAGAATTTACAAATTATGTGTGAATAAATAAACAGGTGTCAAGGGACTATAAAACATACAAACTGGGTCCCAGTATTAGTTTTATTTAGAGATTATTATAAATATGTGCGTGATCAATTGATACATTATCAGTTTACAGATAATATTTTCAATTTAATGTCAGGAGGAGGGACTTGAGCATGTATGATAAACTATTCATTTTCCCTCATGTACAGACTCAATCAAACCGAGTCTGCGATTCTCTGTAATTTTGTTGTGATTAATGCCTCCGAGGGATCATTTTGTTTCCAGATTTTAACACTCTTATCTAAGAGACTACAGTTTTGTTCCAAATATACTTGAAATTGGTCGGAAAGGTTGTTGAAATGATGATTTCTAGGTCAACTTTTAATGTCAAAATCTAGGTCACACAGTCCCACAATGGAAAAACCTTGCTTACGCTCTAGAGGCTTCTGTTTTGATCCAAACATTTGAAAAATGGTCAGAAAGGCTATTTTGTTAATTTCTATGTAAAGTTCGAATATGGGTCTTCTGTGGTCAAAAACTAGGTCACGCAGATGAAATAAAATGGTGTTGAGCCTGCATAATTAAGTGAACTAAAGAGGTAATTTCAAACAGTAATTAATGTTGATTTAATTAAATTTTAGGCATTACTGGCAAATAAAGTGACAATAGATTCAGTGTCATATATTTTCGCGATTTATGGATTATTTAAGTTTATCTTTTTATTTGTAAATCTTATCCAAATATATTGTGTAATTATTTTATATTTCACTTTTGGCGTAGAACATAATGTTACATCATTGTTTTATACGTGAGCCTAGGAAACACCATTATTGATTGGGGCGCGATAAATAATATAATAGCTCTACTATGGTTCCAGAATCTCATAGCTGTCTCTGGAGTCTTGTAGTATGTTTGATATTTGTTGCAAATATGCAATATTTCAAAATAAGAGTCACAAATCGAGAAGAGAAAGGCATATGCCTGCTTGAGTGTAATTGTATAATGATTTTGAAGCACTGCAGTATGTCTATGATGTAGAGGTAGATGTTAAAGAAAATGGAGTTAAACTGTTAAAGAAATTGTAACGCTTATTTTTCACAGTTACTAAGATGTTTATCAGACTTAGAAATGTAATTACATCACACAATTATGATTAGAACTACCAGCAGTCATCGAAATAAGTCAAATAACCCACTTGCCTGAAGCCCGGGAAGTTAAAATTATAATTAATCAGTCTTTTTTCTCTGTTTATGCAGTCCTCCAAGGGTAAGCATATAGTTGCCACTTTGTCCGACCCGCCATCTGTCCGTCTGAATTTTGTTTCCCTGTTAGTTGATAGTTCTCTGCAACTACTGGCTGGAATTCAAGGAAGCTTTATGGAAACCATCAATATCAAGTGAAGAATCCCTGGTCATCGGCTTGTTCTGGCCAGACCCTTTAACTCGAAATTATGGCCCTTGATAAGTTATGCAGTATGCGTATAGAGCAATAATCATTTCCTTGCTACTTCTCTACAGCTAATGGCTGGCATTCAACAAAACTTTATGGGAACCTTCAATACCAAGAGGAAATGAGCATACCATCGCCTTGTAACAGCGCTTATCGTCCGACGTGGGCTTGTTCCAGTCAGACCCTTTAACTTATAGCTTTGGCCCTTGATTAGTTATGCAGTTTTATTGCATATAGAGCAATAATACTTTTCACGCAATTTCTCTGCAACTAACGGCATGAATTCAAAAAAACTTTATGAGAACCATCAATACCAAGAGGAGATGGGCATATTGTCGCCTTGTACCAGTCAGATCCTTTAACTCTGAGTTATGGCCCTTGATTAGTTATAAATGCAATTTGCATATAGATCAATAATCGTTTCCGTGCTATTTCTCTGCAACTACTTGCTGGATTTCAACGAAACTTTATGGGAACCTTCAATATCAAGAACAGATGAGCATATCATGGCCTTGTTCCGGTCAGACCCTTAAACTTAGAGTTATGGCCCTTGATAAGTTTGCAGTATGCATATATAGCAATAATCTTTGTCGCGCTATTTCTCTGCAACTACTGGCTGGAATCAACAAAATTTTTTGAGAACCATCAATACCAAAAGGAGATGCGCATAATGATGCCTTGTTTTAATCAGACTCTTCAACACAGAGTTATGGCCCTTGATTAGTTATGCAGTATGCATATAGAGCAATAATCATTTCCTTCCGATTTCTCTGCAATTACTGGCTGGAATTAAATGAATCTTTATTGGAACAATCAATATCAAGGGGAGATGCGCATATCATTGCTTTGTTCCGGTCAGAGCCTTCAAGACATAGTTATTGACCTTGATTTGTTTTGCAATATTCATATAAAGCAATATTGCTATTTCTTTTCAACTACTGATTTGATTTCAACCAGACTTTATGGGAATCATCAATACAAAAAGGAAATTTGCATGTCATGATAAACTTATATAAATAAAGCCTTACCTGGTATGTATTCAGTTGTTGTGTTAGTAATAACCAGTACTAGTCGGGGGATATGAATTTAACGAATTTGCTTGTAATTTTACTGCAATAAGACCAGACTAAAAATGTTGCTTTGTTAAAGTTCTTTTAAAGTTTCTAAACTCTATGTATTCTTCAGCAATCATTGACACTGAGTGAAAGTGCCTTAATGGAGAAGACAAAAACGATGTTACAATGGTTAGAACAGCAGAGACAGCAAATCCGAAACAAAGGTGCAGATGATTCATACCCTCAGATCAAGAAACGATAGAGAGGCCTCATGATGAAGTTACAAGAACAACAAGAAGTGATTCACAGAATGAGAGAAGAGAATAAAGCAGCAGCAAAATAGCTACCGGTATGTTAAGTTTTGAGAAAATGTTTTTTATTTTTTAAATTATGATTTATACATAAATAAATAATTTTATGGTCAGCTATTTCACTGTGGTGCCTAAACTTAAACACTGGCTAGGCAAAATGTTTAAAGTCACTTGATGAGAATTCTTGTCTACTCACCACTGTGGTTTCAAGTTTAGCAATAACTTGTAAAAGTTTTCATGTAAGAAAGTTATCTAGCTAACATGATAAAGTTGTCTTAGGATGCCTTGTTCTGCAAGAAGGTTGTCTGAGGGTGTCTACCTCACTGTGCATGAAATAAAGCAAATAGGAGCACCTGAGGTCTTCCTCCAACATTAATGCTAGAAAGTCTTCATATATAAAACTTTTTCCATTGAAAATCAATTAAAGACTTACAATGTTACCTGTTCAATTAGATATTTCTTGAAATATAAAGTTGATTGTAGTTTTATTGGTATCTAATATATAACTTCGTTTGTTACAGAGTAAGTCAAAGTCTGTAGCTGCACAAAGAGGTACATTGTAGGGGTTGGATGCCCAAAAGAAGTTCACACTGAGGCAGAAGTTAGCTCGGTGAGTAAAGTGATACGTAAATATTTGTATTTTTGTATGTATCATCGTGGTTGAATAAAAAGTTAGCTCTAGTAGGCACAGATTCCTATTTTAAACATGCATTCTCAATACGACTTACAGAATAGGTAAAAAAGCTTTCCACGCAGCATGTACATCTTATTATGTGCTATATATTTTATTCAAAGCATCTGTTCCGTTAAACATGTTCCATGTTAGTTAAGTCAAAACAAAAAAGTGATTAAATGTCATAATTTGACAAAATATTTATCGCACAATAGTAAAAAATTAAACGTACGTGACTGTCTCTGTAAGAAAAATGATTTTTAAATCTTATCATGATTTAATACACCCATAAACACTTTCAATATGATCTACGTAAATAACCGAGGTATATCGATTGAAAAATAGGAGTTGCTTCCCTTATCTTAGAGTAAAATCGTTACTGCTTATGCTAAAACAATACAAAATAAGCCGTTTTTAAACCGCTAGTTTGTTGTGATTAAATGTCCGATTTTAAAATGTATTACACCATCAGAAAACTTTGGATCTTAGCTTCATCACAGTATAAACTTCAACATATCTTTTGACACCAAAGTATCTAAATAAACTGTTAAACCTACCATATGTCAGACCATTTTACATACCATTTATACAGTGAGATACGCAACCATTATCTTTACTCGAAATACTACTGATAAGAATAGCCTGTCGTCTGCTAGTTCTGAAGGTGTTTATCAGTGTATTGGTCTTTTATAAAACAATTGTTTGGTGTTTTTTTATGCCCCCACAACGTGGGGAGCATATAGCGTTGCACTTGTCCGTCTGTCCATACGAACCCAGAGGTACTTGTGTGACTTGGAAAACAATGGACAACAGTAAATTCTCTTTGATCCTATTTATTCCGTTTCTACTTGTGTGTCTTTTTTTAAGCCTTGTGTGACTAAAAATGGCCAAAAAGATCAAAGGAAAAGTCACAAAAGTACCATTTTGTGAGTTTGTCCCTACGTCCCAAAATCTTGTGAATGCAACTCCTCTTAAACCGGATGGCAGATTGCTTTAACTTCCAGGGATGATAGTAAAGGAAGGAATTTTTTGCTGCGACCAAATTTAACAGAATTATGGCCCTTTGTTGATTTTTTCACTATATACTATGTAAAAGTTTTGTGAATGCAACTCCTCTTAAACCGGATGGCAGATTTTGCTTAAACTTCCAGGGATGAACAACCTTAATGTGTAGATGGAAGTAAAGGAAGGAATTTATGATGCGACCAAATTTAACATAATTATGGCCCTTTGTTAATTTTTTCACTATATACCATATAGAAATTTTGTGAACGGAACTCCTCTTAAATTGGAAGGCAGATTTTGCTTTAACTTCCAGGGATGAACAGCTTTAATGTGTAGATGGTAGTAAAGAAAGAAGTTTTTGCTACGACCAAAAACAGAAATATGGCCCTTTGATGATTTTTTCATTATATACCATATAAATAATTGAACATATAAATTTTACATTTGTAATTTAATTTAACATGAATGTAAGGTTACCTGTAGATCATTTTAGGTACATGTATATGTACAGAAATGAAACAGTGGAATGAAAAAGTTCCACATAAAAATCTTACAGTCAAATAACAGAAAAATAACTGCATGACAGGAAAAGTGTTTATAGTATGCTAGATAGTTCCAATTTCCAAGGAGGGCAAGTCCCTTGACAAACTATCAGGAAAAGGGTTACACTTCATTTGGCATGGAAATGATTTGGATTATTTTTCTAGGTAAGACTTGTGTCATCTGGCAACCAGGAAGTTTCTTCAGAGTTTACAGTCAGATCAAGCCAGGCACCATTTTTACCCCCATTTTGTTACCTTGGATGTGTCTTAATAGGTATTTGGTAATTTCTGTTTGTATTGTGTTAAAATAAATTGTGATAATAAATTGAAAGTCCATGTTCAATTACTTGTATGATACTTTAATATATACCAGTGTCACAAAACTGTATCTTATAGCAGTTGACTTCAAATTGACACAATAAAGTTTATAAACTTTATGGTGAGATAACAAAGTTTAAAAAGGATTAAAAATGAATAAAGAAATTTAAAAATGTATGAATCTTCACAAGGTGTGTATGAATTAACATAATATGACTGAATTTGCTATGTTTATAACCACATTTTTATCATGT
The DNA here is from genome assembly GCF_026571515.1 of Ruditapes philippinarum. Lineage (NCBI taxonomy): Eukaryota > Metazoa > Mollusca > Bivalvia > Venerida > Veneridae > Ruditapes > Ruditapes philippinarum. The sequence goes on from NW_026859516.1 coordinate 14,026, forward strand.
TTTAAACTTTATAAACAGAGTAGGGCTACATTTTATAACAATGTACCATTTCAGGAAATTGTTTAAAGCATCTTTCTTACAAGCAGATTTATAGGCCATTGGTGTTTTATGACTATATGTTTGTTTCTTTGTATGTTCAGAAGAAAATGCATAAATGCTCCGTAATTACCAACAAGTTGTAAATAAATAATAATTGAATAATATTTTGAAACTTTTTACACTACAAGAAACAAAAATGATGGTACCATTTGACAGTAGAAATGTCTGAAGTGATTTAATCTTAAATGTGTATTTGTTACAGATATTACATAGCCGAAGATGTCCATATTTACTCACAGGACACATGGAAATAGGAGATTGGAGAGCAGGGGAAACAACTGGTACATCAGACAAGTGGTAAGTCACGCTCAATCTTCTCTTTCTTGCTGTTTAACCAGACACTATGACTGAATTTTATGCGCCCATTTAAAAAATGGGACATACTTATAATATAGGAATGCCTGGCGGGCAGGGAGATGGAGTGCGGGTGTCATCCAATTTTGTCTGGAGCATATCTCTTTCACAAAGAGAGAGACTTTAATGAAACTTCATTGAAATGTTAACCACTATGAGCACCTATTTTTGCACACATGAACCAGGTCTCTACGTCAAAAGTCATGGTCACACTTAGAGGTCATTGAAAAATGCTTGTCTGGAGCAAAACTTATACATACATTAGGGATTCAGTATAACTTGGCATAAATGTTAACCATTATATGGCTTAGTGTTGTGCCCAAAATTGGTCCCTGCGGCCATATCAAGGTCACACTTTGCGGTCATTTAAAATACAAATTAGTTAAAATTGTGTGTGTCAGAAACAAATGCTAGTGTTTGTAAAAAGAATGATTTCATGTTATAACAGTAGATGGACCTATTGCAGTAAGTACTATTCAGCCCATACATAAATAGAGAAGGTGAAACAGCATTGACTGCAGAATTAATGTGGGCCATTTTGAAAAATGAGGTCAAACACAAATTTTTATTTTGCCCTAATTAAAGGGGCATCTGTGGCTGAGTGATTTAGGATGTTGACTACATACAACTTGCCCTTCTTGCTATGCGTTTGAATCCCATCACAACCTTTGAATTTTTTCATGTGAGGAAGCTATCCATATAGCTTATGGACCCTTGGTACCGTGGTTCTACTCAGGTTCCCTTTTGTGCCTTAGATAATACACTGAGTGGCACCTGATATCTGTCTAAACCAGAAAAGTTGGAAAGTCGCCATGTAACCTTTACAGCGTTGGTGCAATGTAAAACCCAACATAAATTATTACATATAGATTTATATGATTCTCATCATGTTAAAGAGTCAAATATTTGACATATACTATAGTGTTAACAGTCAAACAAGGACACATATAAGGTTAGTTTATTTATTTATTTTTTAGCACACTGTCCAGTTCCATGATCTGTGGGGAGAATAGTCTACTTGATATATATAAGGCAAAGTTGTTTCAATAATGTAAGATTAAAGTAATTAAATGGACTCAGAAATCAACATTGTTTTCTTAATTGTCAAGGTACATTTACCTCCCTTGTATTCACAGTACTGAAATCAGTACTTGTTTCTATCCATAGTTAGAAGTAAAATCCACTGTTAATTGATAACAATTTGAGTTTAATTGGATCATAAGTTGACAGTGTAAACAAAGTTATATTTTGCCAGTCAGCTTATGTGTGCAATCTGACCAATTTAAACCGGCTCGAAATATATGAAGGTCTGTTCCAGTGTGGCCATACCACGTGACACTGACGTCATTTTCGGCATCATTTCCAAGACAAATGTTGCTCGATTCGGAAAAGAAAATAGCCGTAAATATTTTATTTCTGTACCAATTTCTTTGGGATATGCACCAGTCTACGGGGAAAAATATAAGCTTTCCACAGAATATTGGATCTTCGTCAGTTTATAAGCCGTTTTATCAAACACTTTGCATAACCTTGGAAGTTGCTTGTATTGGGGCGGGCTTCAGTTGCAAGCTATTTCGTTTTCTTGCGTCATCTGGTCTACGTCATGATTAAAAAGTCAGGTTTACATCAACCGGGAGTACGGAAGGCAACACTGTACCTAAATATGTTCATATTTTTATAATGAGTGACATAAATCTTAAATTTTTCTTCAATTGTCAATTCTGGCACCAGTTCCAAGTCGAAAAAAAGGACTACAGTTTAAAGCAGATTTTAGAATCCGTTGCAAATGCAAAGCAACATGCCTACCGTTCTCTTTCTACAATTTAGTTTTTCATTGTTGATCTTTCACAGAGAGATGGTGAAAAAACTGATTGTTCCTAAAAGCAATAACACTTAATTGTATCGCAAAAGTGCACGTCAAATCACGTAGATTTAGTCCTGTCGGAAAATAATATTTTGGTTTCGTTTTGAAGATGTTTAAAGTATTGCTCATATTATCCTATGTAGTAAAATGTGTTTTATTCTATTTCACAATGGCGAAATTGATAAGAAATATATATGTGCTCTCAGTGAGAGAAAGAGTTAAAATAAAAAAAAACACTTTTGTATGCTATGGAAAGGGTTACACTTTAACGCGAGTGTTGTAAAGCTAAAGGTATTTTTTCAGTTTATTTTTGTAAAGAGTAACTGACAAACACTGACACTCGTGAATGTGACGAATAGGTTCCTTCTGTCTTCAAAAAGAGAAGACTTTTAAAAATTTAATAATATTTTTTCTGGAATTTTGTAATAATAAATTTCTAGAGTTTGATAAACGAAATCAACAATTTTTTGAACTTTGGAGCTTTTGCCGTGTAAATCTGATAGTATTGTACTTAGTTGCATGTACTTGCCGATTCTCTATTTAAAAAAAACGGGGGGGACCCCAAAATAAGGCCATGGAAATAAGAACGAGAATGGACGCCATGTGGAGTTAAGCAAAGTAGAAAAATAGTAAACAGATAAATGATTTTACAAACCAACAGCCATCGATCCACAGTCAAAATTTTCTTTTGAAACCAAAACATTTCAAAAAGACGGAAATAACAATGATTTATTCAATAATTATGTAGATATTTTACATTAACATCTGTAATAGCAACATCGGCAAGATCTATGACTGGGGTTCATATGCCACTGATGCGTCCATTGAATAATTGATAGCTAACATAAGCTTAGTAAAATAACGATTACATTTGAAGAGTATATTCAATTTTTATCCTTCAACTGTCAAATGACTTACTTCTTTATTTACATATCAGATAATTCACTTTTTACTAGTATATGCGTCATGTTTATCATGTTTTAGATTTTAATGTGTGGTCCTTTTTTAAATCTTAAAATGCTACAAAAAGCCTGTTGAGGACATCTGCAGGTCATGCCGTGTGCAATAATCCATGCATTTACAGCCAATGACTACATCGATAAGAAATAGTCCCAAATAGCCCTCTCGTTTTTATTCAGTTGAAAAAGACATTATTGTTAAAAAGTTCTACTCGATTTAAATGTTTTCAAACCATAAATATTCCGTTCCCTTCCTCTCTTTACAATGTACACTGAACAAAAGTTCTAACCGATCACCCTGAGTTTTCGCTTATATATGAAAAAGAATTATACCAATAGATCCGACTTTTATTTTATTTCAAAGAGAATGAACACATTGAGAATAATAAAATTATAACATTCTCTATTTAAATAATACTTTATCGATATTAAAAAAAAATATTTCTATAAACAGCCACTCACCTGTCTGATAGAGGCTCCAGCATTCAACATTCCAATTGCTTTGGCACAATCCTGCATCAATGTTCGTGTCATATTTTATGTTTTTTCACTTATAAAGTTAATAAGGATTAATGCAATGTAAAATTTAATACTCACCACGCTCTGCACGAACATTTCGTGCCAAAATGTGTAAACCGCGCCCTGTCTCGCGCGTGAGTGCATGGAACCGTATTAAATTAGCTTTCATTCCACAAATCGGTAGAAAATGACACAAAAATCACCTCTGCAAAATTTTATGAGGATCCATTGACCCGTTATAAATTAATAAAAATTTAAAAAGTGATCGGTTAGAACTTTTGTTAAGTGTATATTGGTGAGCTCTCTGATAAAGCTGAGTTGACTGATATAATTAACTAAATTTGTCAGATATGCAGTTTATCAACAGAAATAAATGCAATTACAAAATAGATGGTGTTTAAAAGTGTGTTTAATAGTGTTCTTAAGTGAACGAAGTTATATCCAGTTCACGAAAAACGGTTACCGTGGGTATGAAAACAGGATGTAAAAATATTTTTTATCAACGAGTGCCACTGTTCTATCATACCAAAACATTGCTACAGGTTCTTTATATATATAATATTTTGGGCAATATTTAGGGTTTCTGTTTTCAATTCCACGTTTAGTATTGCTACATGACACAAATAGATTTTTCATAATCATTACCGTGAAAGAACAATGATTAAAGAGCAAATCAATTTCTTTACAAATACAGACAACAAGTTTACGACTTTTAAAATCACTTATAGCGCAGCGAGTAAAAATCATTTAAATATTCATTTGTGTTTATGTAAATCGTATAGTAAATAAAATGTTTTTCATGGTTAACATAATTATAGAAAGAGAACGGTAGGCATGTTGTTTTGCATTTGCAACGGATTCTAAAATCTGCTTTAAACTGTAGTCCTTTTTTTAGCTCGACTTTTCTATGAAAAGGGGAGCTATCCTACTCGCCCCGGCGTCGGCGTTGGCGTCACACCTTGGTTAAGTTTTTCGTACCACCCCACTTTATTTCAGAAGTATTACAAGTATGGCTTTGAAACTTACCATACTTGTTCACCATCATAACCTCCATCTACAGACAAGAGTACATAACTCTGTCAAGGTTTTTGACAGAATTATGGCCCTTTTTTGACTTAGAAAGTGTATTGAGCTTGGTTAAGTTTTTTGTACCACCTCACTTTATTTCAAAACCATTGGAGGTATTGCTTTGAAACTGACCATACTTGTTTACCATCACGACCTTCATCAACAGACAAGAGGACATAACTCTGTCAAGGTTTTTGACAGAATTATGCCCCTTTTTGACTTAGAAAATACATTGAATATGGGTAAAATCCACTTATTGCCTTAACCCTTTGAGATATTGCTTTGAAACTTTTAATGCTATTTCACATCATTACCCCCATCTGTACGCAAGAGAAGGTAACTCTGTCAAGGATTTGTTTTAAAAATTAAGGCCTTTTATCGACTTAGAATCTTGGTTAAGTTTTTAGTACCAGTCCACTTTTTGACTGAACTGTTTGAGATATTAATTTGAAAGTTGGAATACTTGTTTACAATCATGATTCCCAAACATGTCCAGGAGAAGGTAATTCTGTCAAAGATTTTATTTGAATTATGGCCCTTAAATGTCAATGTTTTGTATTATAGGCAAGCACTAAAAAACTTAAAAAATCTAAAAAAATTCATTCCTATCCACTTGTTCACTTTACCATAAATTATGTCATAATAAAATAATTCTTCACTAAATATCTTAATGCTCATGGCCATTGTTCACTTTAAAAATACAGAGATTCTTGTATTGCCTTTTACTGCAAAAACTTTTTTTATTGGCAAGCAATAAAAAAGTCGAGCGCGCTGTCTTACGGACAGCTCTTGTTTGACTTGGAACTGGTGCCAGAATTGACAATTGAAGAAAAATTTAAGATTTATGTCATTCATAATAAAAATATGAACATATTTAGGTACAGTGTTGCCTTCCGTACTCCCGGTTGATGTAAACCTGACTATTTAATCATGACGTAGACCAGATAACGCCAGAAAACGAAATAGCTTGCAACTGAAGCCCGCTCTAATACAAGCAACTTCCAAGGTTATGCAAAGTGTTTGATAAAACGGCTTATAAACTGACGAAGATCCAATAGTCTGTGGAAAGCTTATATTTTTCCCCGTAGACTGGTGCATATCCCAAAGAAATTGGTACAAAAATAAAATATTTACGGCTATTTTCTTTTCCGAATCGAGCAACATTTGTCTTGGAAATGATGCCGAAAATGAGGTCAATGTCACGTGGTATGGCCACACTGTGTTCTGGTAATGAATAATTTAACATTTGTGGTGAATATCAGAAATTGCTGCTCAAATTAACTCCAAACATATGATAACAGATATCATTGTTACATTAAAATTGTTTTTAAAATAAACTTTAAAGTTATGTCGAAAAAATTTACCTACATAATGTATATTTGTATTTATAGGTGAACAAAGATGATCTGAACATGTAAATTCCAAGTTTGTTAGAGGCTCTTCTCATCTGTTTTAGTGATGACAGCTGGCCAGTTAGAGATGGGTAAAATGTCTAAAACAAACCTTAGTTATAAATAATCAGAGTCCTTGCAAAGGATTTTCATATGGGTATTAGCATGAAACTTGACACTTGTTTAAGGGTAATAGTTGCGTATATTTTCTAGACATATAACTCTTGCAGAAATTTTTTTCTTACTGCATTATACCTTTTCTCAAACTCCATAGAAAATTCATTGTTAATGTTTTTCATTAAATGTCTGTCTCAACAACTTCTCTTTCTTTATGATTGTTGGTTGACAGCCGCAACCCATAACTGTAGCATTGATACTTACGATATGATTTTCCTGTTTGACTGTCTCTCTATTTATTTTCATGTTCATAGCAGCAGTTTATTCCATATGTTCATTCAACTCTGGAAGCTCATATAATGGGCAAAGACTTGTTTACTTTTATCTGTAGAAAAGGCTTTTCCAATCTGATTACATTATTTTCTAATGTTTAAGAATGTTTGCTGGAGAACAAGTTATTTTATTCTTGTTTTAACTTGTTCAACAATTTTAGTAATGAAGCTACACGAATATAATATTCTTTATATCACATATCCAATATAAGAACTTTTCATTGATGCACTTTTAAAAGTGTAACACTGACATTCCCTGCGTCTTTTTTCACTATGATTGTATAACGTAAATGATAACAAATCAAAATGCACGGCCTGTGCATTATTATTTTTACAGAGTCGCAAAAGCAGCACAGGTATGTGATAAAGTATAATAATTCACTGTTTATTGTTCAAATGCTTTGTAATTAATCACTAAGGTTTTTCGGCCTTTGTGATTGTATTTCTGCGTATTTGAACTCTACGATGCATTTTTATGCAACAAAACAATCATAATTGATATTTTCTAAATATAAAATCCAATATAGATCAACTGTATTTTTCAGGTTATCTATACCAGCATTGTATCCATTGTTTTTCAACAATCAACAAGATAATAAACCATCAGTGCGGGGGCGGCCCTTGCTCTCCCAAGAGCATAAGGTATATACAGTTTTTAGTCATTCCAAACCTAATACTATAGTAGCTTATTATAAGCATTATAACTTAAGATCTTTGATGAAGTATTTAATGCTTAGAACTTTTAAATGCTATCAGCAAAATATTGTTACAAATTTATCCACTACATGAAATGGCTGAAATTAAGAAGGGGCCTCTGTGGTCAAACAGTTGCAGTCACTAACTTTGGATCATTTGCATCTTATTGCAACAGTTCAAATTCCAACAAGACCTTATAGCCCTTTTATATGGGAAAGCTATTTAGCTAGCTTAAGTGAGGTCAGTGGTTGCACCCAAGTGTCCAGCTTGATCTGAAAGAATGCCCAGAGGTTTTATTTATCACTTAAGCTTTATAATGGTCATACATGGCCAAGACTTTTATTCATAGCAATAAAATAATTGCAAAATAACAGTTTAACTGATATTGAAATTTGTTGTTACAATTTAAACTTAGCCTACTTTATATGAACATACCATTTAATTACTTTTTTGTGGAGCAGAAATAGGAAAAAATTGGGACATTAGAATCTAACAGACTATGGTAGTATATATAGCATATTTATTACTGTTGTATTGCCGACTATTTTATTAGGTCAAGTTTTGGGGGATTTCAGTGAAACTTCACAGGATTGTTTGTTACCAAGCATAGTTCTGCATACTCTCTTTATTTTCCGCTTGATTTTGTTTGCACAGTTATGGCCCCCTAATGGTCAATTTTCGGGTAAAATAAGCTTGTCCGCGCTTTCATCACCAAAACTGCTGGGTGGATTTCAGCGAAACTTTGCAGTATTGTTTGTTACCTAGCCTAGTTGTGAATGCTCTCTTTATTTTCTGCTTGATTTTTTTTGCACAGTTATGGCCCCCTAATGGTCAATTTTTCGGGTAAAATAAGCTTGTCTGCACTTTCCTCACCAAAACCGCTGGGTGGATTTCAGCGAAACTTTGCAGGATTGTTTGTCACCATGCCTAGTTGTGAATAGTCAATTGATTTTCAACTTAATTTTCTTTTACATAACTGTCACAACTTCCCTTTGTAGGCATAACTCACTTTTCATTGACAGCTCTTGTTTCCTACATTTCTTTGACCATGCTTTAAATTGCTTTAAATATTTTAGATCAAATAAAAGTTCCGAGATCTGATCTGAAGAAGTTTGCAGAAGTGTTTTATGCTGTACCCCATGAGGAGAAAGTAATAAACTCTATAATTTCAAGTGCCGTAGATGAATTCTAGGAACAAAGACAGTATGGCGAGCCATTAACCGATCTCCACCCTTCAGAAGCATTTTATACACATGAAGAGATTGGCTCAGATTTGATAAGTAACAGTAGACGTGTGTTCAAGAAACTATTATTTGACTTACCTGGTAGATTATTAGAAACATTTATAAAGAGGAAGAATATTATTCTCCTGTTGCTTGGCACAAACCAAAAAGAAAAACTAACACATTTCACAAAGGTGCTTCCCCTCCGACTACTATAGATGAGCTAAAACCCGTGGTTCAGGAAGCAGTTATTGACATATAAGGTTTAAATGGGGCCAAAAAATCATTGGAAAAAACTAAATGAGGTATTCGTGAAAGAAGGATTTTGTTGACACAATTTTGGTGCAAAAATTGCGCGAAGAAGAGCCTGAGTGGGTTAATTATGATGACGATGAATTGGCAGTGAAAATGCAACTAACTGAAAAAAATATTTAATGATTTATTGACAGATACTGTTCAGACAATGAACAAAATCTTTCGCAAGAAGCAAAGTTTGCAGCAGTAGACATAGGCAGCTATTTGATCTGGATTATGTAAAAGCTTTTGTGATCTGATTTCATGCAGATGCTTTTTTCTGATCTGAGTGATGCAGTTACAGCTAAATGAGTGATCTGAGTATATAAGAGCTTGCACATGAATTTTATATTCTGGGGTTTGAATTGAGGACAGTGAATCACAAGTAAAATGGTTTCCTGCGGTGAACATTTTAATGATATAAAGATATTTCATTTAACTATTTTCAAGATTTTTTTTTTTTTTTTGGGGGGGGGGGAATAAATAAACGTTTGTATCAGGAATATAGTGGACAGTTGAATATAGAAGAAGGTCAGAAAATATCTCTATTTATTATGGCAAATGCCCTTACGAATATTTTAATTATGTAAATTTTCAGTATAAACAAAATTCATTGTTTGTTAAATTTGAGTAGACTTTAAAAAATATTTAATTTTAAAACACATCATTAAAAATTTTCCCACCTTAAACGGTAAAAAATTTTTAAAAAAATTAGAAATTTTAAGTAATAATTTTTTGTTTTGTAAGCTGTTAAATTTGGGCTAATTCCCTAAGGGAAAAACCCTAAAGACCGGGAAACGGTTTAGCTAGGTTTTTTAAAAGGTCAATTTAAACCCAAACATGTCGTTTTCAATAATGTCCTGATGTTTCTGAAAAAGGGAGTGCTCCCCCATGCCTCAAAAAATTAACACGTCCAAAACCCTTTCGGTCTCCAGACGCGGGAATGAAATCGAGTAAAATTGGGGGATTATGTCTAAGGGAATTTTTTTATAACCTTTTTGCATTTGAAATATATGGGATTTTATTTATATTTTTTCTACTCTAGTTAGATGATATTGCTCATGTATCAGTGTTAGTTTATTTTGAAATGTTAGATATATTTATTGTTTCAATGCTGAAAAAGACTTACTGATGGTCTAACAGTACCAGTGTAACATGCAGGTCAAAGCCTGAAGTCCAGTCTGTAAAGAATGCAAGTTATACATGTATAAACTTTAAGAAATTGTGATACCCTTGCATTTTTATACTCTTGTTGGTAACTTTTGAAAGTCGTTGATTTCATTGAAAATGAAAGTGCTCAATTTGAACATTGAGGAAAGATTGTATTTTATTAACTAGTTGCAGGGATTTTTTTTTCATAGATCTGTGATATTTGTTTTGTAATGATATATTGTGAAATTTAGATTGTTTGTTTAAGACATAAACTGTCCAGTCTTGTCTTAAACTAATGGAAGATTAGGCATGCTCACTTGTGACATAATTAATGCACAGAAGGGCAGCTGAGGTCTACTTTAAATTGCCAAGTATATACAGTAAACAGATAAATTACCATGATTAGAAAAGATAGAATAATGAAATACCTGAGATACATTGTTAAATGTAGCTTACAGTTCACACATGCACATTTCAATATTTAATGCTAAAAACATGATAAGAGGGTTTTTTTGCATTTCATTTTTTTTCTGATTTTACTGTATTACTTGTTTTTTGGAAGCAGTTTTGTTTGTTTAGTCATATACTCTTAGGTTTGTTAGTGAAATGGTCTTTTTATAGTTATGCCAGCATGTATATTTATATATTTCTTTTTTTATTTATTTTGTATGTGTAGTTGAAGTATTGAACGATTTGTAAATGTTAAGTGACTGAGAGAACCTCACTAGTGACCTTTTGTCAATATAGTCCTATAAAAAATACCTATATTAAATAGTAAACCTGTCAAATTTTGATCTTAGACAATGGTTTTGTTTTATTTTTCCGACAAACAATTAAAGGTGTATCCTCTGTAATGTGGTCTTTTGTAGACCAGTTATCTCTTCCTTCAACATCATCAATTCCTTCTAATGTAAGACTTTACAATCAGTTCTGCATGTCTAGAGTGACCTCTTTGTCTTATATGTTTATACGCATTAAGAAAATGACAATAGGCCATGATGTCTTATATTAAAAAAAAATGTGTTATTCCTCCAATTTTTGAGGAAAAAAAAGAAACATTTTACTGTTCTTTGATAACTGATGCACGTCCATGTCAGCATTACTATCACATGATGATCTACACATCTCTATTACAGACAAAATGAAGACCTGGTAATTGTTTCAGTTCCTCTGTTACAAAAGTAATGTCATATGTACCTTTAATACTAGAATGTTCTTACCATAATGTATTTCATAGGTAAAATCAGTCGGAACTATAAATTTCGTTTTATTTCATATGGTATTTTTAAAGAGGTATCTAACGTCAAAGTTAAATGTTTTTATTTTTATACTGTGCATTTTCTTGAATAAATTCATGCAACGGTTAAACATTTAGTTTATGATATAAAAACTTAAAACGTGAACTTATTGTTTACTAGGGTAAGTGTACTTATGAATGATTGTTTTATACATATATATTTGTAGTTGTAATAGTGTAAGATAATGAAGGAGGAAACTAAATTATAATTTATTATATGTAGCAGTTAGACTTGTGCTAAATGTACAAACAAGCAAACTGAAAGATTTTTTCTTTTAAATTGTAAAGAAAATAAAGAAAAATAAATGCTAACAACGATGCCAAGACTTGATTTATTTTTTGCTCACTTGAGCACTTGGTTTTGAGAGGTAAGCTTTTGTTATTGCAATGTGTCTGTCATTTATTGTTATTAGCATTTTATTTATACATTTCCTAAAAGTTTTATTTGTGATAACTTGTGTAATCTTTTCACAGATTTTATTCATACCTGTACAAAAGAACACACATTCTAAAACCAACAGTTTTCAGTTTTCTGATATGACCTAGGCCTTTAATTGACCTTTCCTGTCAATGTTTAAATTATCAAAAATTTAAGACAATTATATAACTGTTCCAAAGGTTTCGTTTGTATTTATTCAGTCTCCTAGCATATCAATATAGAAATGAGCCGCGCCATGACAAAACCAACATAATAGGTTTGCGACCAGCATGGATCCAGACCAGCATCCGCGCAGTCTGATCAGGATCCATGCTGTTCCCTTACAAACCCTATAACAAGTAGAGAAACTGATAGCGAACAGCTTGGATCCTGATCAGACTGCACGGATGCGCAGGCTGGTCTGGATCCATGCTGGTCGAAAAACCCATTATGTAGGTTTTGTCATGGCGCAACTCAAATACAGTTTATATTGCCACTTACAAGATTAATGGTCGTCAGCTGATATAACTCGAGTCTATAGGACATATTAATTCAATTTTAAATATACTAATAATAAAATGAATGGTATAAATACTCTAAATGTATCAAATTCATTTAATGAAAGTGCATGACTACTTTGTGTCGCCTTGAAAAAGGCGACTTATAGGTATTACTTTTATTGTCGACGGCGGCGTCCCCATAGACTTGTGCGGAGAATAAGTCTGATTGACTCCAAAATTCGTCAGCCTGCTACTTTCAATGACTCGAAGTGCAGTGGATAAGAATAATTACTCTGCACTTTTTAATTTTTGAGTTATTGCCCTTTGTTTATTTTCATACTTTATTTTTTTGGGGCCATGTCTCCTAACCTATAAAAGCTATGGACTTGAAACCTTATAGGATGATAGATCTTAATGGGAAGGATTGCATTGCACAATAACTGGAACTCTACATTGTTGTTTTTTTTTAGTTATTTGCCTTTGTTAATGTTCATATTTCAGTTTTGTCCGAGCCATTTCTCCTAAACTTTAAAAGCTATGGACTTGAAACCTTATAGGATGATAGATCTTAATGGGAAGGATTGCACTGCACAATAACTGGAACTCTACATTGTTTTATTTTTTGAGTTATTTGCCTTTGTTAATGTTCATATTTCAGTTTTGTCCGAGCCATTTCTCCTAAACTTTAAAAGCTATAGACATGAAACTTCATAGGATGATAGATCTCCTTGAAATGAAGTGCAGTGCACAAAAACCGGTACTGTGTACTCCATGATTTTTTTAGTTATTGTGCTTTGTTTATTTTCTTACTTCATTTTTGTTTGGCTGCATGGATTATAAATATGTCTTGAAAAAAGCAACAATTACATTAAATTCAGTTTTGTTAATTCATTTAATGATTTAAACAGATTCTAAACTTGTCCGAGATGTATAACAAAGTCATGGCATTATCTTGTTATCATTAAGCGAAATATTCTTTATGTCGAGAACACTTACATATTTGTAAGAAAACATATTTGTAATTTAGTAACCATCGTTTGAGCAGAACATGTAAATATCAAGTAATAAAGGGGAATAACTCGTGAGAGCATAAAATGGATTCACACTAGCCATTTTGTAGTATATTGGCATATTGTTTCCAGGATATTACGATAGCATTACAATGCATCTATTGAAAAAATATTAAGTACATGTACTTCCACTATATTGTTAGATTGCTTTTTTTGGTTTTTTTATATAGGTGCTTTCCATCTGTCTGTCCGAATTTCATTTCAACGCTAGTTCTCTGCAACTACTTGCAGGAATTCAACGAAACTTTATGGGAACCATCAACACTAAGAGGAGATGGGCATATCGTTGCCTTGTTCTGGTAAGATGCTTCAGTACTGACTGGAATTGAATGAAACTTTATGGAAACCATTAATTAGGTTATGGCCCTTGATTTGTTATGCAGTATGTATCTCTGCTGTTATGTAGAGGAACACATAACATCGGAACAAGTTGGAAATTGTATTAAAAAAACTTAAGTTTCGGTAATGACTACCCTTATAATGCGGCTAGGTTTTGTTTTAACTAGATGTGTCATATAGATTATAACCTTCTTCAAGTGGCCAGCATTTGATTTGAAAAGTCCAGCATTTGATTTGTAAATCTTAAGTAATTTTGTATTTTTAACCAGGTTTTCAACGAAAACCGGGTTATTGTAATGCCGAAGTCGGCGGGCGGGCGGGCGGTCGTCAACTTTTGGTTTCCGCTCAATAACTTTAGTTTGCTTTGGCCTATTGACACCAAACTTGGTGTATGGATAGCTTATATCAAGAGGCAGCTTGGGATTGCTACCCAGGTGTCTGTGATCAAGGTCAAGGTCACTGTTACTAAAAATAGAAATTCTGTTTCCGCTCAATAACTTGAGTTTGCTTTGACCTATTGACACCAAACTTGGTGTATGTATAGCTTATATCAAGAGGCAGTTTGGGATTGCTACCCAGGTGTCTGTGATCAAGGTCAAGGTCACTGTTACTAAAAATAGAAATTCTGTTTCCGCTCAATAACTTGAGTTTGCTTTGACCTATTGACACCAAACTTGGTGTATGGATAGCTTATATCAAGAGGCAGCTTGGGATTGCTACCCAGGTGTCTGTGATCAAGGTCAAGGTCACTGTTACTAAAAATAGAAATTCAGTTTCTGCTCAATAACTTGAGTTTGGTTTGGCCTATTGACACCAAACTTGGTGTATGGATAGCTTATATCAAGAGGCAGCTTGGGATTGCTACCCAGGTGTCTGTGATCAAGGTCAAGGTCACTGTTACTTAAAATAGAAATTCAGTTTCCACTCAATAACTTGAGTTTGGTTTGGCCTATTGACACCAAACTTGGTGTAGGGATAGCTTATATTAAGAGGCAGCTTGGGATTGCTACCCAGGTGTCTGTGATCAAGGTCAAGGTCACTGTTACTAAAAATAGAAATTCAGTTTCCGCTCAATAACTTGAGTTTGCTTTGGCCTATTGACACCAAACTTGGTGTATGGATAGCTTATATCAAGAGGCAGCATGGGATTGCTATCCAGGTGTCTGTGATCAAGGTCAAGGTCACTGTTACTAAAAATAGAAATTCAGTTTCCGCTCTATAACTTGAGTTTGCTTTGGCCTATTGACACCTAACTTGGTGTATGGATAGCTTATATCAAGAGGCAGCTTGGGATTGCTACCCAGGTGTCTGTTATCAAGGTCAAGGTCACTGTTACTAAAAATAGAAATTCAGTTTCTGCTCAATAACTTGAGTTTGGTTTGGCCTATTGACACCAAACTTGGTGTATGGATAGCTTATATCAAGAGGCAGCTTGGGATTACTATCCAGGTGTCTGTGATCAAGGTCTAGGTCACTGTAACTAAAAATAGAAATTCAGTTTCCACTCAATAACTTGAGTTTGCTTTGGCCTTTTGACACCAAACTTGATGAATGGGTAGCTTATATCAAGAGGCAGCTTGGGATTACTACCCAGGTTTCTGTGATCAAGGTTATTGTATTTAGTTGTCATGTTATAACTTTGCTTTGACCTTTTGACACCAAACTTGCTGAGTGGCAGCTTTGGATTGCTACTTAGATATCTGCTGGGAGCAAGTTCAAGGTCATTTACTTACAATAGAATTTTCAGCTTCTACCCAATAACTTCAGTGCACTTTGACCTATTGATTGCTGTCACATAAAAACTTGGCTGTTGAAAACCTGGTTTTCGTCGCATTGTGGCGCTTCTTGTTTTTTTTCTTTTTAGACAACATCAATCAAAAGGTCTTTATCCTTGTTGTTCTGGTTCATATATTGTACCTTCATAATAAAGCCACCTTAAAGAAACTCCACTGAGGTTTATAAGGCTGAAAATATATTTTTTTATTTTTTCAAATAGTTCAACTTAAGACAGAAATATAAATAAAATGTAACTTGGAAATATACAAGAAATACATTGAAAATCGTATGTTTGGGCTGTTCTCGGTCCAATTAGTATAGATCTTCATCAAATGGAGTAATAATCTCAAAAAATTAGTTCCAGTCCCGTCATGTCAAAAAACCTCAGGGGAGTCCCTTTAATAATTGCTTTTCAACAATTTGCATCTGTACAGTACGACCACTCTAACTTGTTTAGATTGAGAATCAATCATGTGTGTTCTCTTTATTCCTGGACTATACCAGTACTGGTGGTACATAATGAGTATTTCCCCTGAATAGGACACAACATCCAGGATAATTGTGTTATACAGCTTCAGACCCAAAGTTTTCCTTCGAACGAAACTGATTTACGTACATATATATTTGTGTATGATAACTAAAACATCAATGTTGTTTCACAAATTTATTTTTATTAAATATATGAACTATGATATAATCTACATACATGTATAGAACATTAATTTATAAAAAGAAAAGATTACTGTTAACATATTATACTTGAATCAATACTGCCAGTATACTGATTATAATATATATAACAAAATGTACTTTTTCATATTTATCTCCCTTTACTTAATAATATGTAAAACAGTTTATAGAAATATCTTAATTCTAACATTTTCTTAAACTTGTAAAAAGGTCAAATCTATTGTAAATATCAGATTGATGAAAATAAGAAATAAACTTATAGCATTTCTGATGTATAATGGGACTTTAACCAACATTTCATCAACTTTAAAAAAAAATCTTTATAAATTTTCATCATAACGTGTCAATATAAATCTTCAAATAGTTTTACAACAGCCTCTCTTCTATCCCAAATAAGTTGCAATGACCTTGAATGCTGTTATGTCAGAAGGATTAAATGATAATTCATGTTCAAACATCATACAGACTTAAAGGCCCATTATGCCTCAGAAATCTTTTCTTTTTACTTTATTTCTAGTATCTTGTAACAGTTTCAAACAAAATACCCATTCGTCATAAAATTAAACCATCTTTGATCGAGCTGCTTTGTTGGCAATTGGTTTAATTGTGATGAATTATAATTTTGTATGAAATGAAAACTACTACTTCTGTTGACATTTTGTTAACTTTAGGACATATAACTACCCATTCAGCGCTACTTTCCCCAGCTGTTAAACACCTAGCATGTTCTAAATCCATTATAAAAACATTATTAAACACATGTTTGACATTTCTAAAGAATTGTATAAAAGCAGATTTCCGAGGCATAATGTGCCTTTAAAGGTATGCTCTGCATGAAAATTTAGTATAAACTGTTACAAAGGTAAATAACTACAAAATTTTCGCATATACATTGTACCTCAATCAGATATTCAGAACAACCAAAAACGTTTCATGTAGATACATTCAATTGTGTACGAGTTGTGTCCCGGCAATAAATGAAATATGGACATTTACAAAGCCTAATGGGCAATAACTCTAAAAGTGTGCACAAGACAGCAATTTACTTCAAAGGTTCGAAACAAAAATTAAGCATTGCAAACTTTAAAGGGCTTTAAGTCTAAAATGTGTTATAAGAGGGTATGATTTTTATAGTGTTTTTAATGAGATTTATCTATCTATGAATTTTCAAGCTCTTAACTTCAACACTTTAAAAATTAACCTCGGAGGGACAAAACTTAATATGAAAAGGCATGAGAGAAAACTAAGGTGATTCTTGAATATTTACCTTCTTAAACAACTTTGTTGTATGATAGTATTATTACTGATATGATTGTGGTTTTAGAGAACGGGCACTATATTGAATACGTATACATAATACAAAAATACTTATCTTTGTAAATTATACAAAATCATAATTAGCAAACTTTATACATATACACACAAAAAAACATCTCTTAAAGTAAAAAGAAGGCCATGATGACCCTAATTCGCCATATTTCATGTCATTGTAGCATGAAAATATCCCATCCTTCTGGATGTATCCTTATTGTGTTACCTGCATATATGTAACTTTCTTTACATAGACTACACGTGTATATTTAAAAGAAAAAGAAAATTCAAATAAAAAACAATTAAAAAATATATAGAGTTCTATACCTATCAATGAAATTTTCAGTGTCAGTTCTAGATAGGCGCCGCCATTTACAATGTAACTCAATGATAAAAGGCGGTGTATTCCGATAACGTAACATATCTCAACTTTTCGGATTAATAATAATCGTCGAGTGTTCCGAGTGAAAACGGAAGTGGGTACATATAATACCGAATGACACCTTTAAAACGGAAAGAATGAAATGATTTTTTTAACGACTTCCCCGTTCATAGGCTTTGCCTAATTTCATATTTCATCTTTATTACATATACATAGGTTAGTAATATAACATGCCATTTTCTGATCACTAAATATAAATTATGTACATGCATATAAACATAGTAGTTTGACAATGAGATACACAGTACCTCAAACACAAAAATGGTAAGAACTTATAGATAACTATAAACATATGTATATACTTAAGCGAAAAAAACAATCTAATTTGACTAGAACATGGATAAGCAATACATTAATATATTATGTACAAATATACAGATCAACCTATAACTGATAGACACATCTGAACTCAACTAAATAATGAGTTGCATTTTCTTGCATGTATGGACTTGAGAAAACTATGAATTTTGCGGTTCGGATAGGAATATCCATCCCGAAGGGACCTGCCCATTAGGCAGTAACGAGACTTGCCGAGTTACCGCCAATGGGCGGGTCCCCTTTGGGACGGATATTCCAATCCTAACCAAAATCATTTAAGAAAAATTATACTTATGAAAATTAAACTATTGTACAAGAATAAAACATTAAATGCTTTTTTTCAAATCTTAGGTCATTATGAAGATATAGGTTTAACTTTTTCTCTCTAAAATAGCGGAACATAATTTATCTAATTGAATAAAAACAATTTTAATCATACTTTCTTTAAAGTGAATTGGTCTATAAAGGAAACTATGTAATTCCTATATATAAAAATTTGATAGTATTCAGTATCATATGTTTAAAAAAACCACGAAAGAATTACATATGGCTGTTGTTGGTAAGTGTGTATAAAATACATGATCTGATATGACATATCAATATATAGCATATAATTAATAAAGGGTTCTTCAACAAAATATTATAATAACTTATATACTGTGCTAATACTTAATCTCTTTAGAAATCTATCAACTTTTTTGTTTTCAGTAATATCTCATAAGTCTGAGTATCCCAAAGTCACATCTCTTGTGTTTTTATTGATACTTTAAATGGTAAATGTGCCCTTTCTAGACCAATCCACTTTAATTACAAGCGTTTTTTACACGTTTCATTTTTGTTTTCTAATGGATATATGAAATTCACAAACAAAATTTCTGATGGAACTATTAAATATTTGACAGCGGCCTTCGGGTAAGAACTTTCTTTACAGATATAAATTCTCCTTGAAGAAAAAAAGGTTAAGTATAAACGATGCAACAGTTTGCTGGTCTATTTTGTTAAGGAACTAGAAGATTTACAATGTATTGGTGCTGCACTGTTTTTTGGTGTTTTTTTAAAATTCTTTTGGATATGTTTCTGTTGAGCCAGGACCAGATGTTAAGTCTTCATATTGGTCTCTAGTAGGAGCATAATCATCAATGTCACTGTTGATTTACTCGAGCTGATTTTCTGGAAAAAAGCATAAAGAATAAATGAGAAAATCGAATAACAGTGTAGATTACAGTATTTATTATCATAATTATGTTTTATGTATTTTATGATTCACACACATTTAATATGAACATAAGTAAATCAAAATTATAAATTTCCATAAGCCAGATTGTTTCATTTATAGTAAGTACCTAAGTAATTTATTGATTATATTGGCATGTGTTAACATTTTTTTATAAATCAAACAATATAACATAATATATATAACACACCTAGCCCAATGACCTATATATTCATTTGTTAAAATAGTTGCCATAAAGTGATAGAAATACAGATAGAATATATTGAAATTGCCCTTTATATGGATTCAGTTTTTTTCCAAGTTGTTGGGAACATGATCCATGCCCATGGAATTAGGAATTTCAGCGATGTTTTGTTAAAATTTGGGAAAAATTGCAAGACTTAAATTTTGCAGTGATTAAATGAATACAAAGAATTACTGTCTTTGATGGCATCTGCATTATTTAAACACCATAACAGTGAAGAAGCCCTTATTTTTAAAGATTTTGGAATTTGTTATTCAATATTTTTATTTTGTAACTTTCAATTGGGATTTTTTTCCTGTGGATTGGGAAAATAATGTACTATTTTCAATCGGGAACATAACCAAATATAAAATAAGGCAAAAACATCCCCTATCGGATCATAATATGTCCATGACCTGACACATGAGTAGAACCATAGACCTTCTGTAATCAAATTGAATTGAATAATATCATCTTCCGACGGCCAGCTGAAATGGATTATTTAAGCTTATAGGCTTGAAAACAAGTAGAATTACGGACCATCTGTACGCAAACTTAATTTGAGCCGCGTCATGACAAAACCAACATAATGGGTTTTGAACAAGCATGGATCCAGACCAGCCTGCGCATCCGTGCAGTCTGATCAGGATCCATGCTGTTCGCTATCAGTTTCTCTACTTGTAATAGGGTTGGTAAGTGAACAGCATGGATCCTGATCAGACTGCTGGTCGCAAACCCATTATGTTGGTTTTTTCGTGACGCGGCTCATTTAATCATTTAGGCACGAGCTGACATCTAAGTAGAACCACTTCCTTAAATAGTTAGTCATATGAATAAAACTATTTGACATAAGCTGATATCCGTTTAAGAGGCCCAAGCTGATATCCGATTACAGCTAGTCAACTGAGTAAACATATACGCATGCGATGACATCACAGTATGAACCTCTGGCCTGCTGTAAGCCATCTGGGCATAATGGCTGGCAACTGAGTTGAACCACTGCCTGTTGTCTGAGCTAAGTGAATTTAACTCAATATATCATTTGGCCTAAGCTGATATCCGAGTAGAACCACAGACCTTTCGTAAGATAACTAGTACCAAACTTGGCGTAAAATTTAATATTTTTTCAACAATTTCCCTAAAAATCGTCCATTTATAAATTTGTTGAATGAAGCAATTGTCTTTTGCATGGAAGCAATCTTCGATATTTTATTTTACTATCTTTATTGGATTTAATTGATCTGTCAATCATAAAATATAATTTAAGGCTTACCTTGTCAACAAAGGAACATGGTATTTTTGATGCTCGAAATAATCTATAACTACACAAATCCTTATTCTGCATCACAAAGATTTTGATCTAAGGCCGCTGAAACGAGAAATAAGACACAAGATTGACGAATATCTTGTAAATGGGGAAATTTTGCAGAACAATGTTTTATTTTTATGTAGTCAAATGTTGTGTGAACAAGAGGGTCACGATGAACCTTATGTCGCTCACTTGATTATAAAGGCTCTAACTGATATGGAGCAATAAATTTTGTAAGTTATGAATGAAATGCAGATTCTCATCTTAAACTGATAATTATCACAAAGTTCATATAAGCATCTCAAATATTGTACATTTAAGATAGATGTCACTGTAAGGCGGGAGGTGTAACACTCAGCTTTTTCTCTTCCTTGTCGCTATGAAAATCAATGGTTGCTAAGTAAAGTCAAAATTTGTTAGGTTGCTATGAAAAGTCAATGGTTGCTATGGAATGTCAACTGCTGCTATGAAATTAAAGTCACTTGTTGCTATGGAAAGTTAACAGTTGCTTTTGAAAACAGTGGTTGCTATGTAAATGGTTGTTATCTATATATATGTCATTAGTTGCTTTAGAAGTTAAAGGGACTCCGCTGAGGTTTTAAAGCCTAAAAACATAACATTTGAATTCCTTACATAAATCAGCAGGGTACTTAAATTGAACAGGAATATATGCAAAGATAGCTTAGAAATTTACTTTGAAATAAATGAAAAATGGTATTTTATGGTTTTCTTAGCCCGATTTGAGTGAGCAGTGTTTAAACGCTTTTCATTTTAGGTCATTTTTTACAATTTGAATAATTATTCTGGAAAAAAGCAGTGACGGAATGTTCTGAAATTTTGCACAAAGATTAGTGGTCTAAACCCTACATTAAATGGTACATTTATCTGGAAAAACTATTTTCAGTCCCATCATGTCAAAAAAAAACTCAGTGGAGTCCCTTTAATGGTTGCTAAGTATTAAAATAGCAATGGTTGTTAAACATTTAGAATCTAAGGAAAATCCATGACTCTTTCAATGGGTGCACAGACGCTGGGGGGTCAGATCCTGCCCCCAACATGATACACCCCTGTAAACACTCTATCAATAATATTTAATTATTTAAACACAAATGGGACATCTGCTACAACGATATTACTAATTTTCAAACAATTTTTAAATATCTGAAAAAATTACCTTTTACCATCAAGTCTCAATAAAGTTTATTGAGTTGGGCCAGGGGCCAATTAATATCGACCCTGATTCTATAAAAAAAACTATAAAAATGCATACGCGTATGCATGTATTATAAAAAAATTATAAGACCCCTTAATTGGGGCTGGTTCAATTGAGACCTCCAGGATTACAATTTGAAAATAACTTAAAAGAGGTCCACAGAACAATATTTCATTCAGAATATCTTATTCTCTAAGCTAAATAGCCTTTATGATTTTAGAGAATTATATATCTATTTTGGTTTTTACTTTTACTACATACATATAAAGACAATCTACCCCCCCGGCAAACTAGGGAAATTTTGACCCCCAAGCTATAATTTGTATAAACTTGTTTGAGGAGCACTGGACAATGTTTCATGCAAAACACCTAAGCTTTAGGCCCTTGAGGTTTTTAAAGTTTTTAATTATGCGTAAATCAAAAATCCATGACCCCCCCCCTTTAAATTAATCCAACAGCTCTATAGATGTTGGATTAATTAAAAGGGGGGGTCATGGATTTTTGATTTACGCATAATTAAAAACTTTAAAAAAATAATTATATGATTTAATAAACTTGATTGATTCTTGACAATTATATAAGATTAAACCTCCATTGTACAAGGGAACAATATCTAAAACGTTACCAATATACATTTAAGGAAAATTTAAGACCCCCCCCCCCCTCCTGTTGGGCAAACATTGACCCAAGAACTTTAATAATTTAAACATACTTGGTACAGGTAAACTAGACAATGTCTAATGCAAAATACCTTAGCACCAGTATACCATCTCTCGAACGTTACCATCTCTCGACCAAAGTGAAACATTTCATATTTGACAAATTAAATTTATGTTGTGCAGCAAGGGGTAGTTTAATAAAGTGACAAACACTTACATTTCCTTTGTTTTGGCAAAGTTCCATTTTTACAGCTTCATTTTAACCATTTTAATAGCAGACGAAAGTTCAATTTTAAGATAATGGCAGCCTACTTTCATTTTTGAAATTGTATATTTTTGTAAATTTACCACTTTATTAACGTAGATTTATGGAATAAGTGAGAACAATAAGAATTCATTTAGAAGACTTCTTTCACGAAAATATAAGCGTAATTTTACTGTATTTTTGATTTGTTATAGGAACTGTCGACACAAACTCCTCACAGTGATTACCTCCCTTGGCAGAATCTAATCCTGCTGTAAGGGGAGATCACTGCGTAGGAGATTGCAAACTCATCACAGCGGTTACGTCACGCTTTGCTACTTTAGCTCCTCACAGCGGTTACGTCACGCTTTGCTACTTTAACCACTGCCACCACTGAAATCACGTGATGGTAGTTGTATCATGTGACAAAAACATGGCGGCCAGTTTCAGAACGCCAAGGATCCCGTATCAAACTGGCAGATTTATAATTACATCCTTACCAGACAAAATAAGTTCAAGACACACAATTTGTTATCACTTTAAAACAAGTGCGGGATCAAATTTTTTGTGTAATCGTTCAATAACTGTTTATATTCTGCCATTGTTACTATGCATACGGTGTCACAGTGAAAATATATTTCGAAATGTTTTCAAAATAATTTTTATACGTATATTTTTTTACTTTCTTGTACATTAAGCATAACTATTTAACGAAAGAAAACTAAAATGATATAAAGTATTCTATTTCAAAATTAAAAGTGAAAAAAATATATCCGGCTATATTCGACCGAATTTACTTGTGGTGGCAGTGGTTACTGTACAGATCAGGGGAAGTAACCGCTGCGTTACTGTACAGATCAGGGGAAGTAACCGCTGCGAGGAGTTTGAGGAGATTGCTGTCGACATTCATTGTGTACACCGGTCTTACTGACCGATATTTGAGACCGGTGTGTATACAATGGTCGACATTGACCTAGTTTCTTGATTTATCGTTTTGTTCAATCAAATATTTAATCGAACAAGATAAATTAAGTTAAACACCACTAAATTTATGTATTTCTTCTATTGTTCTTCTATTGTTCTCAACATGCAATTGATTCCATTATCAATGTTGAAAAGGGATAATCAAATTTTGGTTGATATTTGTGACATGACATGAAAACGAATGAAAATGTGTTTGCTTTGTTCTATGTACAGTAGAAAACTTGATTAATGCTTATAGTTTCAATCTAAATTATCTCCTCTTTGTACATGTTATTCGTACACTACAAATAACTTGGTTCGATAATTGGTAGCAAGGGGTCAACTTTTTCTACTAATCAAGCACGCCAATGAGTCCACCACAGCCTTTTTCAAAGGTATTGTTGACAAATTTTAAATAGGTCAAAACGGACACAACACATGTCTCTACAATCAAGAACTTTATTAAGTTTAAAGAAACTTAACATCCTAAAAACAATTACATTTAAGTGAAATTATTGTTCGAGAGATGGTACAAGGAGGCTAGCTTTAGTATTGATTGATTTAGAAAAGTTGACCTTTTAATTACTTTAATTATATGAAAAAAAATTATGCCCCCCCCACCAGGCTGGGTCAGTTTAGACCCTAGGGCTACTATATGGTTTAAAGGAAACTGGTTGACAGGTCAGCATCTAATGTTATTAAAGGAGACACTAAATTAATTAATAATTAAAAGAGTCTGGCAATTAATGTTACAGTAAAGATAAAAATCTAACGAGAAAATAAGAAAAGAAAAACAATCTTGATTTTTAAATTAATAAAATGTATAGGAGATAATTATAGAGAGTTCTATATGTTCACCTATGTATTAAAAAAATACTTTATTTTGATAAAAAAATATCGATTTTGGGAAAAAAATCATGCTAGATCCTAAATATTAATTAAAAAAGTTGATTTATTTAAATCAAATATATTTTCAAGTAAAGGTTAATATAAGAGTATTGTTCACTGTTAATATATAATCCATTTCAGTTCTTACATTATGCATCTATAACAAAAAACAAAAACAAAAACAAAAAATCTATATAAGATCACTTACCTGTTAAATATTTCCATATCCTAATCGAACTTTTATATCCATTGAATTCCGTAAAAACTTCCTTGAATTATTTCTATTATTTAAATGTTTTTATTTATAAACAATTGTCACTTAAATTATTAATTGAAAACGAAAGTACATGTGTCCTTGTTAAAGTTTGAAGAGCCGCCATTTTGTTTCTAAGTGTCCATAATTAAATTGTTTTTATTAATTAAAATCATTTAAGTCATTTCTTCAGTTTATTATACAATGTTTTTTCTTGTCTATTCTTTGCTTGGTTTTATTGTTTTGAACTTAATTATCTGCAACCTGCTGTCGTCTTGTATCACATGAAAAGTTTGTGATCTCCGAATATTTTCTCTAACACGGTCATATTCTGTTTCCGGTTTAATGCGTCTCATCTCTACTGTAACTGACTGCGGCAGATTTTCCAGCACGATAATAAAGTTCTGTAAACTTTCTGCAGACATTTCTATATAGCACAACACCACACGTTCAATATTCAACATGTCACGTGACAGTAACAATGAACTTTCATCTAGATTGATGTCCCACAACGTAACATTAACTAATGACGGTGTTGATATATTTAATTGTAGACTCCAAGGTAACTTGAACAAGTATAACTTTGATAGAGTTGAATGTTGAGACAAGTCCAAGTTCAATCTCTTACAACCATGGCCGCCATGTTCTTTACAGTCTAACCCCAACAATATTAACTCTTTCATTGATTTTTGACCGGAGATAAAATTGAAAATTGTTTCCAGTATTTTGTGAGATAACGTGAAGCCTCTAATATCTAAATATTGTAAGTTTTGACATCGCGCCATGTTTTCATTCAGACTTTCTTCATCATTTCTCCATGTACCGCGCAACAAAGTAACGTAATGTAAACTGGGAAACAATATCCGACTTATCTCAGCCTCCTTCTTCTCGTCACCATAATAGAGAAGTTTCTGTATATGACTGAGATCTGTGAGAGAGAATAAATCTATAATTTCACGTAAACTGCTGGAAGAAGACATGCTGTGTATATAAAGTGATTTTATGTTGGTTTTATTTTGTTTAAATAAACGTTGTAACTGCGTACTGTGAACATCGGTCTTCGTGTAAATGAAGAAATCTTGTAAACATAATTGAATATTTTCACTTTCAGGCATTTCTTGTAAACATGACATGAACATTTTCTGTATGTCATACAATGGAATATTGTACCACTCCTCGTAACCTGTCCTAGTTCTATAGTCGCGTGTTTTCTCGTCTTCATTTATCACAGACATCAAATCATTTGATATTGCACACATCAGGTCAGCATTCATTCCACTTATAAATTCACAAATTTTTGACATGTCCAGAATGTCTTGAACATTTCTACATTTTTCTTCCACAATTTTCTGAGCGTCACTTTGAGAACTTATAAATATGGCGGCAAAGAATTCTTGCACTGTTTTGTGAGAAAACGACACTTTGATAATTTCTTTGATTAAAGTTTTAGTTCTACTTTCTGACAGTATTCCTGAGAGAAAACTTAATTTCATGTCGTCTGCTTTGAGATATTTTTCAGCAACCGTTCTATCAAATACAAGCGTGTTTTCTCTGTTTTCGTTAAATAATGTTTGGTAAGCTAGCTCTGCTAATGATGTTATAAAACTGTAAAAAAGTTTACAGAATTCATGACTTTTGAAGTATTCTGGAATTTCACTGGCAGACGATTCACGAGATGGTTGAACTTCCGGGTGTTTCTTTGATGTTCTGGATAATAGAAATTCAATGATATTGGTGTAAATTTCATGTTTTGTATTTCCTATGGGAATGTTGTTGCACCATAGGCAAACTATATACATGAGGAGGAGTGGAATCACTTGCATGTGCTCTAGGCGACGGTCACGTATCAATTTATTAAAGTCACGTGTTTTACTCTTCAGTACGCTTTTGTCATGGACACCGGTCATTTTCGTTATAGCATTTTCTTGTAGTTTTAGCATAGAGTCTTCACTTAATTTAATCAATTCTACTTTTTTGTCTATTTGACTTGTTTTGAGATTTGAAACTCCAAACTTCCACGGTCGAGTTGTCGTTAAAATCACACAGTTATCACGTACGCACCTATGTGGGATTTCTGCTGTAACCTCGCTACAACTTTTACCAGGGTGATTCCATTCATCAAGACCGTCCAATATAAGCAAGCACTTTTCTCTACTTAAAACTTCATTTAGTTTTGATTTACATGAATTTTCATCTAGTGATTTCAATGAAGGAAGATGCAAAGAAAATTGCTGTCTAATCATATCGTCAATGTGAGAAACAGAGGTATGATCTCTTAAGAAAACCAAAAGTAAGAACTCAAATTTAGATAGAGCTTTTAACTCAATATCCTCAAAACACTTATTATCATCGTATTGTTCCTCTGGACAATGAGCTTGACACCACGCTATTGCAAGATATTTTGAAAAGGCAGTTTTTCCAAAGCCTGCGTCAGCTAATAAATAGATTTCTTGCTGATCCTCACTTTCAGTTGAGAAAAGGTCACCCAAAGACTTGATCGGTGTTCTCTCCTCTTCATGACAAACTTCGGACTTCTGCTTTACGGCGACAATATCTGGCATCACGTAGAACCCAGCTAGAAGTGTCTCTTTTTCTTCAAGAAGCGGTGAGAGAGGTATTGAACTACACCTTTTTCTGTAGAATTTTATCAGATCGCATTGAAGTTCTGAAAAGAGAGCAGAAAAAAAACTTAATCAGTGACAATCTTTCTATATAATATATAAAAGGCTGAGGCGTTTAATAACTTTAATTTTGCATGGTTTGGATCTGATTTGATCTGATAATGCATAGGGCGATATATATATATATATATATATATTACATTAAAAAATATGTAAACAAAGCGTTATCACGGAGGGGGAAATAAGAAGGGGCAAATTATTACTCGAAATAGGAAGTAATTTATCATTATTGTTTGTCCTAATCCGAATTCCTCGGCTATTATTCACAATAATTTTTATTAACCTGTCATATACAATAAATGCACACAATATATAGATCTTCGAAAGATTTTCGGCAACGCTCGTGAGGTGTTCCCTTTAAAATGTGTTTCAATTTATTTGTTTCTGTAAAATATTTAAACTGAGCGTTTTAACGCTAAAGGGAAAACTACTAGCTTGTTTGTTCTACATTTTCGCAAACACTTGGCAATTTTCTATTAAAGAATTCTTCATAAATAAAGAAAGAGAAAAAATATGACGACAGTTATCCTCTGACTACTAAACACTCGTATAAAAGGCAATCACTTCACCGGATGTGATAACGATATATGAGCTGCGTCACGACAAAACCAACATAATGGGTTTGCGACCAGCATGGATCCAGACCAGCCTGCACATCCGCGCAGTCTGATCAGAATCCATGCTGTTCTGCACTTGGTATAGGGTTTGTAAGTGAACAGCATGGATCCTGATCAGACTGCGCAGATGGGCTGGCTGGTCTGGATCCATGTTGGTCGCAAAACCCATTATGTTGGTTTTGTCATGACACGGCTCATATATTCTTATTAAGCTAGTATGTCAAAACAATATTTGAGCCACGTCACGACAAAACCAACATAGTGCGTTTGCGACCAGCATGGATCCAGACCAGCCTGTGCATCCGCGCAGTCTGATCAGGATCTATGCTGTTCGCTATCAGTTTCTCTTCTTGTAATAGGGTTTGTAAGCGAACAGCATGGATCCTGATCAGACTGGTCGCAAACCTATTATGTTGGTTTTGTCATGACGCGGTCCATTTATAGATTCCATATTATTAACTTAAACTACACGGATATAACCGAAGTTGGATCGAATATTTGAATTAGTGTTATAATGTATTCCTTTTTGAAAACAGGTCAATAAAATCTAACTGTAAAAGAATATCTACTAATTTGTTTTAGGTGTAAAACACATGTTGTACTCTTTGATTGAGTTGTTATTAAAATTGGTTATTGAATATTTCCATATATCTTAAAACTCATAATCTATCATTCTTGACGAAACCACAAGCTGCTTATTATCAGAAGAAACCAATTCCCGTTAACAAGTAGGATCTGTACGATACTGAACGCCCCGAGGCTGACCAGTATGTCAGTAAGCTATAAATTTGGCATACGGAAATTCTAGGTTATAAAGCCGCGTCGTAAACTCAAAAGGTAGAACAATAAATCGGGCGACCCGAGGGTTCGATTCCCCGGACGGCGCAGCCACTTTCGTTGTGATTGATCATGAAATCCTTTCTACGGTCAATCTTTCTGTACCTTTGCTCTGGCACGTACAGAAGTTTCAATTCCGTGCGAAAGTGAAGGCAACCAGTACTGGTAAACTGCTTGACAGCCTGCCAAGGAACGATGTGGGGGTTGAATATTGCTCTGGTGGAATTCAGTGTGGCTTACTGTCGTGACCCGGAGTGAAAACTACCAACACCACCACCTCTACCTTTCACAAAGTACAAAGTAACCCCCCCTTCTCGTACTCAAATCACTTTCCTTCTACTCAAGCAAAAATTAGATTTTTTAGCTTCTTATTTTTCAGAAAACGCCTTTCAATACAAATACAGATAAGATGTTTTAAATTATCATATACTAATTAAATAAATATTGTTAAATATTGACAAAAAAACTGCGTATTTTCATTTTCAGTATTTCACTGTAAAAAATGTATTTTCACTGCAATGAAACATATTTCCCGTATTTTCTAAAGAAAAAAGTATATATCTATATAAATAAGAAAAAAAAGAAAATGCAAGTTTTTGTTCTAGTTAACTACAGGATTTTTTTTCATCTTGTGGTATGCAATTATCAATATTTCACTCGTGGCTACCGCACTCATGAAATATTTATATTTCATAGCCACCCAATGAAATAAAAACCTGTATTCATAGAAAAAACTTAAAAACGCTCTAACAAACTAAATGAATTCAAATGGCAGAGTATATTTGAATAATGTATATTAAACTAAACAAAAATGTAATTGATCGTCTGCTATCACTTCCGGTAGAAAAATAAAGACTGTAAAGACTTTTTCGAAAGAATTTAAAGTGAACTAAGTTCAAATTTGCAATAAACAAAAAATCTTACCGGTGGTTACCACTGGTATTAAATGATTTGAATGTAAATGCAGAAATAGAAAAAAAATAGCAAAAACAATTTAATGTGCCTTCACTGGTGAAATTTATGCCAGACTATCTGAAACAAACATACATATCTATAAATAAGAAATTGATTTATTTCTTGACAGTGCCAACAAAGGAAGGATCCATAATGTTAAGGTAAGAGGGTGTCGCAGGAACACAGTGGTTGAAAATGGTGCAAATTCTCGGAGGAAAGGGTCCGTTTTTTACACACAAAAATCTGTTTAAGTTGCGGCAGACAATTCTATTTAATTCATGCAAACACACACACGTGCGCGCAACACAACACACGCACAACATACAACACAATTTTAATTTTGCTGATTGTTGAGAATTCTCAGTTTAGGAAACAAAAAATATCTTGAAACACGAGGCCGTGGTAGGGCGCCGGGTGTGTGGGGAGGGGGGCTGGATGAAACCCTCTACAATGCTGCAGGATTTTCATCACTTGTAGATGTTTTCATTTTGCCGTTTTTCATGTCAGTTTAGCAGTGCATAAAATTTACATTCTTTATGCATTATTTATATGCTGCATTCCATTAAAATTAGTTATATTCAAAGGGGTAGGTGCTCATCATAAGTTATTAATGTACATTGGTTTACCAAAAGCTATTAAAGTATTGTAACAAATACTTTTATTACATTAGACATAATTTTATCATGATTTTTTTTGAAAAGTGACTTAATACTCATCCACACACATGGCAAATATAACAATAAAATGTGCATTTATGTGCTTCCATCTTAATATTACTCACCCTCTTTTCGGTTGTTTTTTGTATTGTCTCTGATCTTAAAGATCAGTAAATACATAGCTAACAATCCACGGTCTAACACAAATCTCCTTAACAGTCCTAACAACGCGAAGTAAGTTCCTCACTCAAACTGCTTAAAATCCAGCAATTTAAAAAGAAAGAATAATTTTTTAATGTAGGCCATTTAAGCAAATTACAGTGTATTGTTAAAGTTTAGATTGAGTCAATAGAAATATGAGGTTACAATTACAAATTTCGCGGATGAATATGCTTTTTTACCCAATGAAAAATGTTTCGGCTATTTTCGCGTAAAGCTTCGGTCATTATCATGAATATCATTTTAATCAATGAAAATTGCTATGTTTAGCTATGTCGATTAATGAAATACTCCAGAGCCGTAGTACACAAATTAAATCTGACTGTCGAGTAGTGGAAATATGTACATGTCGGACTGTTTTGGCGAGAAGATTTTTCCGCTAAATTATTTTCATCAGCTGTTTAAACAACAGGTTTTGATCGTGAACAAAATACTCGAAATTAATAAGGATTGCTAAACACGAAATGGAATTCTGCGAAATAAATTTAGAATTACATAATGTATTTGTTTTTTATTCAAGGGGTACATATGTATTAATTCGCCGTGGTGCAGAGGTATAGCGGTCTCTTTTGAGGGTGTGAGAGGCCTATGGTTCAAATTGCTAGCTAGTCAGGCAATTCTAATTTTTTTTTCATGCTAAAATTCCATATGTATGCATCTCATACTGTTAAAGAAGAAAATCAAAAACGCTGTCGAATGCCGTAAGATGAAATTATAGTAATATAAAAATAAACTTATACAGGAAATTAACATACAGATAGTCCCAGTAATGATTTAGATTGGCAAAGATCAGAAAATACGCATAGAGCTGGCAGCCGCTTTGATTATTTGTGGGTCGTCAGACCCAAACAAATAATGGTAGCGAAATTTCAGAGTCTAATGCTGTTAATTGCAAATGCCGAAAGTAGTCCACTTTTTTGAAGCGGTTACTTCCCTTTATATGTGTACACTATCGCCGAAAAAAATCAGGGGAGATCACTGCGTAAAGATGGTCAAAGACTGGTGCATTAGTTTTCAAGCAAAATAATTCCCGAATGGTCGAATATTTCTAATATTGTTTTATTGTATTTTCTGATCGAAGATCAGGAAATACAAAGCGTACATTCAATCTCTGACACAGAAGTTTACGACAAACCTAACAACAAATAGTTCTCAAAACAGCTTAAAACTAGCGATTTAAAAGAAAGAAATATTTTTATTTTGTTACAAGTATCCAACAAATTACAACGCATTCAAAGTTTAAAAATAGCGTTGGCTTATAGAATTGTCAATAAATGCACAATCACAAATTACGCGGCTGAATATGATTTTATCAATGAAAATACTATTTTTAGCGATGTCGATTACCGAATACTACACAAACCGAGTAGTGGAATATATAGATTCAACATGTCGGACTGTTTGGGCGAAAAGATTTTCGCTAAATTATTTACTTCAATTTAAAACAACAGGTTTATCCTGAACAAAATACCTCGAAATTAATAAGGATTACAAACCCGAAATGCAATGGAAGTTCTAAATTTAGAATGACTTGTTCTTATTGAATAATGTTTATATAACTTCTTCGTGGTGCAGGGGTAACGCGCTCGCTAAGCGTTTGAGAGGAGTTCAACTCCCAGTCGAGGAAACTTTTATTTTTTAATTCTTTTTTAAGTGTCTTTGTTAAGGAAGTAGCCATGCATGATATGCAAGGATAAAGAGTGGCTGTAGTAAATAATGAACAAAAATGATTTTTTGATGCAACTCTAGTTATGCAGAATTCCGTATGTATCAAACTCTGGTGCATTGCAAAATAAATTATAATACATAAAAATAAACTTATACAGGAAAATGCATACGCATATACAAAACGATTTAGATTGCAAAGATCAGAAAATACCACATAACCTTTGATTCTTTATAAATATACATGCCTATAGTAAGCTCCAGGATTATTTACATCTGTGTTAAACAACAGTTAAAGTCGTTTCAAGCCCTAATTTAGAATAATATGGTTTTCTTCAGGCCCTTCACATATAAATTCACCGTGGCTGAAGGGTTTTCGCGCTCGCTTAGGAAGCGAGAGGTCTGGAGTTCAAATCCCAGTAAAGGCAACTCATTTTTTTTTCAAATTGTTTAAGTCAAATAAACATTGGTTTGAATATCAGTGTTACAATTAGTCTTGAAGCCCATTTACTACAATTAAAACGCTGGAAACCATTGGTGGCACTATACATATAATCTCACAACCTGCACCTTTCTTACATTCTGAGACCCAAACAAATTTAGCGCCTTCTGTGCTTTGATTATTCAATGTCATTGTGTTGACTGTCCAGCTTTACTGTTAAAGGTACTCCACTGAGGTTTAAAAGCCTAAAAACATAACATTTGAATTTCTTACATAAATGAGCTGGGGCTCTTTAAACAGAAATATATGCAAAGATGATTAAGAAATATACTTTGAAATAGATTGAAAATCGTATTTTTATGCTTTTCTTAGCCCGATTTGAGTGAAAAGCGTTTTAACGCTTTTCATTTCCGGTCATTTTTTTAAGAATTTGAATAATTATTCTGGAAAAACGAAGTGCACGAATGATCTGAAATTGTGCACAAAGATTAGTGGTCTAAACCTACATCAAATGGTGCATTTATCTGGAAAAAATATTTTCAGTCCCATCATGTCAAAAAACCTCAGTGGAGTCCCTTTAAAGGAATGTGTCCTTTTGTTTCAGGTACAAACGGATACCTGAATAGAACCACCTACCGACGTCCCATAGAATGCTTCCAAAATGCATAAAAGAATCTAGTCATTTGCAAAATTCGAACCCAAAGCTGTGAGGACCAAGTGCATGAAAGTCAACGACATTAAACCAGTCGACCACGGGCAACACGAAATAATTACACATTCATGACTATATATTCATGCAAAGAAATATTCCCGAAATATATTTTTTCTTTAATACTTTCAAAGTAGTTCAATAATCTTTTGTAATAATTTCGTAAAAATATTTCTTATTTCTTTTACTAGTACATAACGGCGCTGCTGTTATTACCAACCAAGTGGCTTGGGCAACTATATCAGATTTGTTTAAAATCTGATTCTAAATAGGTCTTTTTCCACTAAAGCATTTGTGAGCACACCTTCTTCTGCACGACCTTGTTTAAGACTTGAACCACACGCGCTGTACATGAAAAATACATAGACAGGAACAACAAGGAAATATCACAAGAGAAAATACTTTGGAAACTCGATACTGTCTTTCATTTAAGAAAGATGCAAAGTCACATACCATAAGCAATTCATTAATTATCATGCCTGTTATACATGTATAAAAGAGAGGAGATCGAGTTTTTCAGTTATCCGCTATTTTACCTATCCATATTTTAGGACAAAGGGAGTAAAGATTTTTTAGAAATCGTTAATTATTATGATTTATATAACTGTATATTTTAAGATGTTTTTGATAACAACAGATCTGCGCTCTTTTGAATTATGGTCCGAGCTAAGCGCTTTATAAGGTCGTAACTGTTACTTACATATAATGAACTTCAAAGAAATGATGAATTGTTATAATGTGATCATTGTTTCACATTTATTTGTCGGAGATACTTTTTCTAAGTGTGTTCAAAAATTCTTTCATAAATGCTGGTACTTGTTTGTGGACTTAGGCACTTAATGCACAGTGACGTCGATTTGAATAGGAGCACAAAACCATTTTAGGGTTCACAACCTTAACTACCCAGTACCCTGTTTCAAACAGTGAAATTACCAGTTTTATATCACTGATATATTTCTATAAACAACCGGAAAGCATGTAATAATAGATACTAACTTGAGACCGCATGATAATAAGTTGTGGCCAGAAGATAACAATGCATACAACAACATTATCATGAATTTCATTTGTCACGAAAATGTTCGCAGAAATCGAGATAACTCATTAATATATTAATTTTGTTATATCGTGCTAGTTACGTCCCCTTGTCTTGTGTCGATGTTACACTGAAACCTTCAAAAAACTCCCACTCGCTTTATTACAAAGCTATTCAGACTACTCTAACTAACTTGCTGACAGAGGCCCGTATTCAGAATCGATACTTACACTCACACTCAATGAGTAAATCCAATAATTATAATTGCCTAACGGTTTTAAAAGACAGTCCTCACCTTTCAGTAAAGTAAGTGTCCAGTGAACTCAGGAAAGTTGAGAATCTGTGAGATTAGGAGGGGGCTACCTAGAGATGTCCTCAATAAAATAATACTGAATATCACTTAGTTTTGAGTATTGATTTTGAACTCATTTCGTCCCATATACATTTAAGTGCATCAAATACGCGAACTGACAGTATTTTAGAAAATAAATGTTCAAGAACAGATACTTAGGAATAGAGATAATGCCATTAAATTAATGTCAGAATTTTATCAAAAAAAATTGTTTTTCAAAGGGGTGTACCCAGTGTGATACAACTAGTATGAACTATTAAGAGTGTATTCAGCTCGCGGGATACCAGTACTTATGCCAAAAAGAAAGAATTGATATGATTTCAAATTGGAAATTTCTTGAATTTCCTTTTATCCATGAAAATGACTGTTCCTGTGTTTGTCAATCTTACCATCGATGAGTCTGGATAATTTGTCGTTTGCTTCTAAATATAGGCATATGTATAACAGTTAGATACAAGTTATATCACACTGTTTGAATTTTTGGATTGACATAGAATTCCCAATCTATATATTTTTGAAGATATTTCAAAGGAAAATGACAGAAAAAAATC
This sequence comes from Ruditapes philippinarum, assembly GCF_026571515.1. NCBI lineage: Eukaryota > Metazoa > Mollusca > Bivalvia > Venerida > Veneridae > Ruditapes > Ruditapes philippinarum. Next base: position 49,960 of record NW_026859516.1, read on the forward strand.
TTCATGGCGCCATGAATAACCATGGCATAAAGTTAGCGTTGACGTCTGAGTATTTTAATTTAAAAAAAAAACAACAACAATCAAATCCACCTTAAACATTTGTTTAGCATGATTTATGTAAAATACACTTTACTAAACGAGTATGGTGTTTCATAACTTAGATCCAGTTTGTAACTTCAATAACAGCTGATAATGATTTACTGCTTCAGTCGTTAGGTATTCAAGCATTTCAATCAAACAGGGTAGTTTTGTTTATCTAATTTTTTTTTGGAGGGGGGGGGGGGATTATGTATAGAATCATTGAATTCGATTCAAGAAATAAAAAAGATTAGGATTATATATTTGCAAATACCAACAACAGTCTTGTTAAAAGAACGTTATGCCTCTTTCTATTTTAACTCTTAAAAAAATAATTTAAAACTATTTAAAGTTGCACTGAACGTGCAGTAATGTGTTATGATATTATACAAATGTAAACAATGTATTATTTTGACTTCAATATAAAATGATAATGCAATATAATTATACCCTTTGCAAAAGGTTGAAAATTTAAGAAATAATTTCTGAGGCATAATTGGCCTTTAAAATGTCATAAGATGATTAAAAAAGGGAAACATAATTGTGTATTGCAAAAAAAATTCATTGACATAAAAAAATCGGATGCTACTTTCAAAAAAAAGTTAAAGCTATTGAAATGTTGTTGTTTTTTTTTCAGTTCTAAATGCCTGTCATAAGCCTTTTACTAATTTCTTTAGCTTCTTTTTTTTCGTCCTGGCTTTCAGGTTTTCCAACATTATTTTGCTATTTTGTACAAAGGTGTCATGTGTGTGTTTTTATTTATCTCGTAGCAGTTACTAAGTCGTGGCCACGAGATAGTTAAGTCGTGGCCACAAGATACTATGTCGTGGCCACGAGTTACTATGTCGTGGCCACGAGTTACTAAGTCGTGGCCACGAGATAGCTAAGTCGTGGCCACGAGATACTATGTCGTGGCCATTAGTTACTAAGTCGTGGCCACGAGATAGCTAAGTCGTTGCCACGAGATAAATAACCAATCAGATTACACAAAAAAAAAAAAACTTTCACAACTTTCAGCTTGGGTATAAAAAGGAGAACACAGAAAAGGGAAAGTTATATGTACGTTATACAAAATTCAAATTATTATGATTTTATAAGGAAATCAGCTCTTCCATTTAAAAGGTATGCAGTGAAACAAGTAGCTCAAGAATACTCTGATTTCATGTTAATTTCAAATTGTATTGTGATTGAGAAGGAAAACTATGCATTATATATGTATACATCAGTCTAAATTTTTCTATAGGATTTATATTTTAAGAAATTTTGGTCAAGATAAGATATTAATATAAAATAATAAGTATTAAACATTACAGCAAATGGTAGCTCTACGAAAGAGCGCAAAAACGTGACTTTCAGAAAACAAAAAGACTGAGTTAAAGTGAATACTGATTTTGATTTTTGTTATTGTTACAAAAAATTACGCAACTTGTTAAAAAAATGATTACGTGACAGTTTTGCTTTAATCAAATTATTTTGTACACTACTTTATAATTTATAGATAGATATATATAAGTAAGTGAGTCAGAAGTTTTGCCTGTTATATATAGTTATAACAAAAGTTTATACGTTTGAAACGGACCGCCGCTTCTGAACACTATAATTTCGGTTTCTGACTTATTAATATTGATGCCCGTATGAATGAAACAATCTGAAATAGAACTAACTTGTAACTCAATTGCTGTTTCAGTCCAATTTACATTGTCAACATATAAAATTGTTTGATTTTATAAACCTGTCAATTCCATACTGATTATACGGTCAGTGCACAGAATATATTAGTATTCGATAAATGTTCGGTAAATTCCGTGAGAAAGTGATTAAATTAATCTTGTTAACTGGCCGTTATTGCGAAATAAGGTAAACTACTGGTTTATAATATCTAAATGCCTTACGTGTTGTAAGATCGAGACAGAGTATGTACATTTTTTTCCTTGTTCATAACTTTTTTCAACACTGTTGAAGTTTTGGTTGTTCTTTCTGTTTTTAATATGTTTTGCAAGTTTTGGTAAATACTATACAATGTACTTGTTTAAGAATTAATATTCAAAATTCATTCGGATTAAAATCAATAAATTGTCATTTCTGTGCCGTAAAATACAATACAAAACGTGACAATACAATGTTAGATAGGCTTTTTATATCCGTGTAGTATAGACAATTTTGCAAACGCTTGACAATTTTCATAAAAATAAACTTAATATAAAGAAAGAATAAGCCTAAAAAGAAGGGATCCAACCTTGGACCTCTCATACATTAGGTAATCACTTAACCGACTGCGCTATCTCGGATGTTAAGAGAAACTGAATTAAGCCTGTGGGAGATCTCCAAATGTAAGTTATATACTCCTTATTAATTCTCGTACAATAAACGGACAAACCCAATATTTAAATGAGTACTATGATTTATTCATAATTGACAGGTCAATAAATTCATTTTATATCATGAATTTCATTTGTCACGTAAATGGCTCGTTCACATTAAGCGAGATAACTCATTAAAAAAATATTAAATTTCGTCGTACTAGTTGGTTTAAACATATTTATTTTTTCATCAAGTTACAATATTCACATCAAACACAAAATTTATACAAAATCATGATAAAGTGGATTGAACTGGAAGCTCAAAGCTTATTGTAATTCTCTCCACTTCTAGCTATACATCGGTACATATTTTGGCGATACAGATGATTTAATAAATTGTTACATCCAAAATATATTAACATTATTATTATTAGGAAAATAAGACAAAATTAGAACAAAACAATCGAAAAAAAAAATCGAAAGAAAAACATAAAGAAGTGTAAAGAAGTTTAAATTAGGAATGAAATTCGAGTAAAGAAGAAAATATGAGAAAATTTAAAGATATAAAGAAGTGTGAAGCTATAGAATTGGGCGAACTGCAGAATGACACATTCATAAAGATGATGGATCTTTTCAGATCAGTCAAAACGTTTAGACTTTTCAATGTAAGTATGAACAGCTTTGAATATACCTTCATTCTCTCCAACTGATAAAGATGTGTTTCCTGAAATAATGGTTTTAAGAGAAACAATACAATAAGTATTGATTCCATTTATCAAGGAAGGTCTGATATTATCATACTGCCTACAATGCAAGAAGAAGTGAGAGGCTGTTTCGCGTAATCCACAGGTACAAAGAGGTGATGGGATGATATTTTTGGAAAATAGGTCATCTGCAAGTAAGCTACAATTTGTACGAATACGGGCGTGAATAATTTGATTTTTACGTTTTCCAAAGTAGAAATATTGCGGTACAGTTTTTGTTTGTTTAAACAATTCTTTCTTAAAAGTTGAAACTGATGCTGCATTTCTAAGAGATATAGGAAGTTCATTAAAGGCTCTAGTTGTTGCAGGGAGAAATGAGTCATAGTACAGCGATGTTCTAGCTCTTGGTGTTCTACGATCTTCACGGTTACGGAGGAGATAATTTTCGTTATCAACTAATGGCGGACATAAATCTGAAAGATAAGATGGCGTTAGGTTGGACTTCATTTTGTAGAAAAGGAGTAACTTATATTTCTGACGTCTGGATTCTAAGGTGTCCCAACCAACTTCATCAAGAAGCTTTTGCAAAGAGACTAGTTTAGTTGCACCTGTAACAATACGGGCAGCCTCATACTGGACATTTTCAAGTGCGGTTTTTTGCTCGAGTGTACAATTGTCAAAAACTATATCACCATATTCTAGTATTGGCCGAATAAATGAAATGTATATAGTTTGTAGCGATTGTCGGTCAAGGGTGAACTTAAGTTTCCGCATTATATTTATGCGCTGATAAGCTTTTCCAAGTACATAATCAATATGAGTATTCCATTTCAAATTATTTGCAAAAATTAGACCTAAATGTTTGTGGCTAGATACCTCCTGAATTTCAACATTGTTCATAAATACGTGAGGATGATTTTGGGTGTTTGGTTTACGAGAAATGATTAGAGATTCTGTTTTCTTAGGGTTGAATTTAACTAGCCACTTTGAGGCCCATCTTGATATTGTTTGTAAGTCTGCGTTCAAAGTTTCGGCAGCACTTACTGGATCTTCGACTGTAATGTAAAGACTGGTATCATCAGCGAACAGGCGGTTATTAGCTCTTATGTCGGCAACAATATCATTGATAAAAATGAGAAAAAGAAGGGGTCCCAAGATGGATTCTTGAGGTACACCTGCTCTGTTTCCACCTTGATATTTCACCTGGCACAACAACCCTTTGTTTTCTGTTCGACAGATAAGAGGAGAACCAACCTTTAAGATTTCCTTTAATACCAAAACTTTTCAATTTATGTAACAGGCCTTTATGCCAAACCCTATCAAAAGCTTTGCTGATGTCGCAAAATACTGCTCGGACCTCTTTTCCAGAGTCAATTGCCTCAGTAAAGAAATTATACAAGAAAGTAAGCTGATATTTACGGTTGAATCGCCGGGGACTAAACCTGACTGAAAAGGTGTTAAAAGGTTATGTGATAGAATATGGTTATAAATGTATTCAAAAAACAATTCTTTCAAAGACCTTCCCTGTTGTACATAAAAGAGATACAGGACGGTAATTCCCAGGTAAAGATCGATCTCCGGATTTGAAAATTGGAGTGACATTGGCTTCTTTCCACGCTTGAGGATATCTAGATGTGCGAAGAGACTGATTGAATAGATCTGAAAAAGGAATAGACAATTCTTTGGAAAGTTCTTTTAGAACCCTGTTGTTAATTCCATCAGGGCCCGATGCTTTACCTAAAGTAAGCGTTTGTAGTATTGACTCTACTTCGGTTGCTGACGTAACAATTGAATCTAATTCATGAGGGGAAAGCTCTTCTTCTTCAATAATCTGTGTAGGGTTTACATCTAAAATGGTTTGATCACGGAAATAATTGTTAAGAATATCAGCTTTACACTGTTCATCTTCAAATAGATCGTCACCGTCTTGCAACGGCGGTATTGTTGAAGAGCCATTTGATGGTTTTATAAAAGATTTTAGACAAGACCACCAAGACATAGTTGACCTAGATGTATTTTGAAGGTTTGCAGCAAGTTTTTGGATGTGATCATCTTTAGCATTTCTTATATCTGAAATTAATTGATTACGCAGAGATCTAAATTTTATCCAGTCAGCTGCATTGTTTGTTCGTTTCGCTTTTCTGTATGCTCTGCGTCTACGTCGTATTTGGAATTTTAAGTATGATGTTATCCATGGAGGGTCACTTGGACGAACTGTTATTTGTTTATTTGGAATACAAGATTTCGAGCATTTTAAAATGACATCAGAAATATTATTGGCATATGTATCAATGTTTGTGTCTTTCAGATCTTCCCAGTTGACAGCTGCAACTTTCTCTCTAAGGAGCTGATAATTACCTTTGTCAAAAAGCCAGATATGTCGTTTAAAAGACGCCATCTTAGGTTTCTTAAGAGTAAGAAAACCATATACAGGGCAATGATAACGTATTGTTTGATCTAAACAAGGGTCACTTACTCCTGAGTAAATAATGAGAGAAGGATTTGATGTAAGTTTAAGATCAATGAGACAAGATGAATGTTCTGTAAAGTGAGTTGGGTCTTGTATGCATTGAGAAAGAGAGAATTGTTGACATTAGGTTTTTATTTTTGTTGCTAAGACTGGATTCAGCATGTTTATATTGAAGTCACCAGTTATGATGATATCCTTAATGCCTGTATCCACTGCAAGATGTATCGAGTCCTCAATACAATTGTGTGTGTAAGCTGTTGTGTCGGGAGGTCTGTAGAATACTCCAAAAAGTATGTGTCTCGTAGCAGTAACAAGTTCAATCCAGATAGACTCGACACCAGGGATTTCTAGATCATGTCGACGCTTGTAGTGAATATTATGTTTTACATATAAGAGTACACCACCATGGCTGTCACCAGGTCTGTCTCTTTTTTTCTGGAACTTGAAAGGAATTAAGCGAGAGAGTTGAGGAATCAATTGAATCGTTCAGCCAGGTTTCAGAAAACGAAAGAATATCAAAGTCTTTGAATTCAGCAAATATGTTGTCAAGTTTGTTTTTTATACTTTGTACATTGTAATGCATAAATGACAGGTACATAGATAAATCTATTGTGTCTGTTGAGGATATGGAAGAGGTAGAACTTGACCTTGTTGACACTGGTCCTGGGTTTGGATGAACATCTCCAGATAAACTGACTAATAAAATTAGAAAAACAAGCAGTCTTGTTGTAGGAAAGAAAACCGTATATATGACGAAGTAGGAAAACAACACATTTGACATTTGCTTATCAGATAACGGACATCTACGCTTGCTGTATGTATGCCTGTAAGGCACCGTATCGATTGAATCCCAGATAAATTTCAGCAATGAGACCAAAGAGAGTGTAGAAAAAAACAAATAAACGAAAAACATCACCGATAAAGTCAAACGCCATCTAGATCTGAGTCTGAAAACCTTCATGACGACGGGCTTTGTTTCATTTACTATCATTATGTTATTCCTTGCTCACCTAATAAATGTGTTAAGACGGTCGTCAAGAAGTAAAGATCCATAATCAGAAAAAATCAGTATGACAGTCGCAGTACGCTCCAATTGTATGAAAAGATAGAACTATAAAACAGACAGAACAAAAAGAGAAAAGAATAAGCATAAGTTGCATGGTTATAACATAGTGGAAGATGTGGAATAGGACAACATATGGTTCTTTGTTATATTATTACAAATCATATGAGACGACGAAGCAACTTTTACTACACGTTTTACTAATTTCAAACCAAGGTTTCAGAAATAGTGTGTGTACTTGAATTAATATTGGGAAAAAAATCCAAAGACACCAAAAACAAAATTGAGCTTGTAAAAAGTTCTATGGAAAAAGACAATTTTAAGAAAAATAAAAAAATAAACAATATTGAACCAATTTTAGACATTTCCAAACTTCTCCAACGTGCTAACTAAAATTCGTTTTAAACATATTGCAAAATTATTATACATTCACAAACTGTTCAATATTCACTTTAAAATCAATATTCCGATTCAAATTTTTAACTGATATGTAATATACATGTGTTTTTGAATTTACTGCAAATTTTTATTTTAATAACGATTATTAATCCAAAGAAACCAAAAAATGAGCTTGTAAAAAGTTCTATGGAAAAAGACAATTTTAAGAAAAATAAAAAATAAACAATATTGAACCAATTTTAGACATTTCCAAACTTCGCTCCAACGTGCTAACTAAAATTCGTTTTAAACATATTGCAAAATTATTATACATTCACAAACTGTTCAATATTCACTTTAAAATCAATATTCCGATTCAAATTTTTAACTGATATGTAATATACATGTGTTTTTAAATTTACTGCAAATTTTTATTTTAATAACGTTTATTAATCTTAAGATCCACTACAGCGTAACAGTTAAAAAAATAATTCAGAAAAATATATCTAATAATACAATAAAATATTTCCTATAAACATAAACTTGTTAAAGCTGTCGACTTATTAAACATATACTAATACTTTAAATTTGAAGTATTTATTTAACTTATTAAATTATGTATTAAAAATTGTCTCATAAGCATGAAACTTTGAAAGCATGCAGGCTTAATTCAGCATATACTAATACATGTGCAGCATCTATTTTATCAACTCAAGGATATATTGAAATGTTCATATAAACATTAACTTGTTAAAGCAGGTCGGTAACAAATGCAGGCAAACTGAACATTTACTAATACTATGAATGTGCAGTATTTATTTTATCACATATAGGCATAAATTTAACATATTCTTATACATGTACTTTACATGTGTATAAATTCAAAATTAAAGCTATATTATAAATAAATTGTGCGCAGCGCATTTGCTTATATATATAACAACAACGAGAAAAAAAACAACAAAAAAATCAAAGCAGAACGATATTAAACTTTCCCAACGTAACTTAAATCAATAAAAAAAATAAATCATAAAAATGTTCAATTTAAAACATGTATTTTTTAAGCTGATCTGTGTCACATGTAGGCATAGTTAAACATAAATGTAATACAGCACGTGCATATTCCATTTTAATTTAATTCTATAACATATATCCCATTTAAAGTTCGTGCATGTAATTCAGTCAATCATTGATGTATGACGATATATATAGATATTATTGAATGTGTGTTTACAAATAAAACGTTTCTCACATTTAATGATGAATAGAATTCACAAATGGTACATTTGAAGACAAAATAACCCAATTATGTACAGAGTGAACCTTCACTATACATTGTCTTTGTGGTTGTATATACATCACGCCGAAAGTTTGTATACAAATAAATAATGGTCACTTGAGTTCATATTATCACTTTTAATACTAATTAATTAATTGCTTGAAGATTTGATATGCAAAAATTGTTGCAATTATTAATCGTATATTTGTTTAAACAGCACTGATATTTGTTCATATATGTTCATGTATGTAAAAGTAATCTCCACTATTTTCTATTTATATAAACATTGTATACGCAGTATGTCATTGTATACATCCCGCCGAAAGTTTGTTACACCCGTATTATTTTGTTAGCCCCGGTATAGATCAAGGTCTTTTAATGTCGATATTCGTTTGATTATGTATTATTTCGTACTAGTTATGTCCTTTTGTCTTGTGTTAATGCAACACTGATTTCAACCGGTACCGTTGACCTAGTGATTAAGGCGTCCGCCTACGGATAGGGAGGTCGTAGGTTCGAGTCCTACGGGAAGCGTTAATTAATGGGTGAATTTTCTCATGGGATTTGTTCCGAAATGGCCGCTTCGTGAGCCGCAAGGTGGTCAAAATGAATGGTTACCGATTTCTATCCGCCTGGCGCCTGGCATAGTGGTAGGAGTTGGGAGGTACATGGTATGCAAGCAAAAGGTGTTTTATAAGTCAAAAATGACTGGCCCTTACAGTAGGGTTTCACTATAATAAACAATACCTTTACTTTCCTATATGAACATATTTTTACCTCTGAGTGAAAAGCTTTGTGATTAAACAACCCTTTTATGTCGCTGTTTTCCCTATCCTTGGAAAAATCATTTTTGAAGTTTCATCGAAAATAAAACAAAAGGAAAAGAAATAAAAATAAAAGAACATACATACAAATATACAACATCATATGTGGACTTTTCATGAAGTGCTATATTTCTTTCAACGGCAAACTATACTATGTAAAGATAACATGTAAGGAACCATAGCCGTTATTTCCCTTGATTTATATTTGTAAACATCACTGTTATCAAAGTAAAAAAATATATCTTAAATTAAGTTTAACAAAATCGATTTTAATTTTGGTATTGTAATGAACCCAAATATAACCATTGTCATATCAAACAATACTTACCGTAATAATTAACATAACGACACAAGTTATATACCGTTATAATAAGAAAATGGTTTAAATTATGTTTTATGCGGAGATTTAAGCTTGCGTACTTCAAATAACCCTGATTGTGTAGCTGATGATAATTTTTCTCATCTTGGCGTTTACCAGATGATTATTCTATTAATGAAAATATTAATCGTTCTTCCCAAGATAAGGATACTTTAAATAGTAACGGTTTATTGTTATTGGATTTATGTAAGCATTGTAGGAACACATTTGTCTCGGAGCACAATTGTCTTACGAAAGACCGATGCGGTCGAATTTGTCCTACGGGAGACAAATGGGACCCCAAATGTCTACCAAAAAAACTTATTCGTGTGACAAATGGGACCTCAAATGTCTACCCAAACATTTTTTATTCGTGTGACAAATGGGCATCTCGCCGGAATCTCGCGTCTCGCTCCGAATCTCGTACGTCGACGCGAAAGAGGCAATATACCGCTAAATAGTATTCCCTTTGTATTCTATATAAAACAAATCCTTATCTCATTTTAAAGAGTTATGATGAAACTAATATAAAATGATTAAAGAAAATTTCTAGCGTCATATTTGTTACTGCAAAACCCTTTAAGAATTACACTGTCTTTTGTGACGTGAATGAAGAACAACCATAACTAAAATAGAAACTCACTTAACCAAATCGAAATTTCAAAAACCTTCCATGATGAAATTTAAACAGAAAATAGCTTAAATGTTGACGTCTAAAGCCATGCATAGTAAAAAGTGTCAATAACCTGTCAACATGCCCAGATGGCTCCCGCGCTGGTTCCTTTGTCATATTCAGGCATTTGAGAAGCACATGTACGAAGCGATGCGCGAGAGACAGGAAAAGCGACATACCGGCAAAACATGAAGTGAGCCGTGAAATTTCGTGGTACAGGATACTTCAACATTGCGAGATCTCGTGTTACAGTATCGTGCCTCGCTTCTGGTCTCGTCGGAATGTCGCGTCTCGCCCGATTCTGCGAGGTACGGTATTCCATAATTATATCGCATTACCCAGATTCTTTTAGGAACTCATGCACGTTGGAAGTGTTTTCAATGGCGGATCTGAAAGCAGCACTTCTCTAAAAATGACGAGTTTTTATGTTTCTGATGAAAACAAAATACGTGTGGGATGGTCATTTTATTTTCTACCTTAGATTACTTACGGGTCTCCGTGGCCGGGTGATTTAAAAAAAACTATTTGCCCCTAACCGCTTTAGGTTTGACACTCACTCGGAGCGTCAAATTATTCATGCGTGGAAGCCCGTCCAGGGTCCAAATGCAATATACCTATCCGCGTGCGCATGCAATAGTTATCGCGTTCGCACGCGATACTTATTCCTTTTGAACGTAATAGCTATCGCGTTCGCACGTAAAAATATCGTGTGGCCACGTAAAAGCTTATGCATGCGCATATAATAAATAAGAAAATCCTAAGTCCCTTTTATGTCACCGTAGATTCCAACTTCTTGTTGCTTAGAATAATTTCTTAATCATTTATAAAACTTTCAGCATCGGAAAGAAACATGTCACAATTGATAACGATAAAAAATCTCGCTGCATATGTGTTTGGGCTCTGGATACAGCACTGGAAGAAATTTTCATGTGACAAGTACAACAGTTAATTTAGGACTCCTATGCAGAGGTAGAAAAAAATGGATTGGGGGAAGTGACCTAAAACGGTATTATAAATACAGACAACAACACAGAACAATGACTGGTTGCCAGGATACGGACGGGCATAATTTTATTACATTTTTAGAATTTTATGGAAGAATGTGAGACAAATGTGCTTCGAGTGTCCTTTCTATTGTGTGTCGAACACATCCGTCTCATTTCCCATTTTTTTGCAAATATGAATGTTTACGAGCACATCGGTCACACCTCGTGATAAAAATGTGCTCCGAGACAAATGTGCTCCTACAAAGGAATTTATTAACAGATTTTCACAAAGTGAAATATTAAGTAAATTAGAAAATTTTCATTGTAAATGTAGAACATTGTACATGTAGTACCGTGTTAGCAATTTTTCAGATATTGTTGAAGAAGTTGTTTCCCCTTTATCATTTAAATGTACTTCGGGTAAAACTACTCATTTTGAAGAAATTGAAAATGTACATTTGTGTAAAAAGTGGTATAATATAGAGTGTGATACGAATAAAAGATTATTTTATCAGTCTTTAAATCAATACAGGTTTGAGAAATCTGATGTTAATAGAAAAAACATGGTTACTGCAAGATCTACTATAAATCTACACTATGGAAAGCCAGATATGATCACCTCTTTTTCAGCGTTAGTGTACCTATAAAGGGAAGTAATCGCTTCGAGGAGTTCGCACTACAGAGTCTGAAATTTCGCTACCACTTTTTGTTTGGTTGACGACCCAAACAGATAAAAATGCAAAATTAAATTGGAAAATGTTAAACGATTGTGCATGGATTAAGAGTTAAGATATTACAATTGATGTTTTTGAGCCATATTTCAAGTCATTTAATTTTGTTTTGTTTGTTTGTTTTATTTTACGCCTTTTCCCAACAGTATTTCAGTCATATAGGCGGGTAGTTTCCTAACCATCGTTTCTGGAGAGTTACATCAGTACTAGAATACCTTCCTCCGCGCTTAACTACCAAAGCATCTCCCGGGGATCGAACCCACGCCAGAGAGGTAACTGGAATAGAAGTCATCGACCCTAACCCCTCGACCACGGAGGCGGTTAAGTCTGTAAGTAATGCGGATGATATTATTTTTTACTCCAGATGATGATGTTCTACATTTAATGGGTATATGGATACCGAAAATAAGCTATTTTCGCGAAAATAAGATCGCGGCTACGAAAATAAGATTTATTTTTGAAATAGTGCATTTATCTGTTTGAATATTTATGTAAGTAATATACATATGCACTTATTGAATGATTTTACAGAAAATTAAAATTTCAGAACAAAAAAAAAATTTATAAGTGAAGTTTGAGCCGAATTAAGGTGATTCCGCTTTGTCAGCCATGTTTGTTCTCACAAAGTCTGTCCAAAGTGAAAGTAGGCCAAAATTCATATAACAACAAAGCTAACATTGTTATATGATGAGCCATTTGCAAGTACACTTCCAGTTCTATATATACTCTCACTAAAATATCTCAAACTGCCGTGTAAAGCGGATATAATATCGGGTCTACGAAAATAAGATTTATATTTAATATAATGTATTTAAAACGTATTTTTGTTATTAATAATTGATTTGTATGAATGAAAAAATAAATTTCAGAACCAAAAAAAAAAAATTAAAATGTGAAGTTTGAGCCCAAATACCATCGTCTGAAAATAGCTCAAATTGCCGTGTAAAGCGAAAATAAGATCGGGTCTACGAAAATAAGATTTATTATTGATATAATGTATTAAAACGTTTTTTTTTTTTTTTTGGTGTTATCAAATGATTTGTATGAATGAAATAATAAAGATTGAAATGTTTTGTAATGAAATATTAGACGTCTGTGCGGCAAAAATGGTAAATCACGGATTTATATGTAATATAAATCCGTGGGTAAATATTCAAAATTTAGTATAGAAAGGACGCATTCATGAATATATAATCAAAATTGTGTCTACGAAAATATAGGCTATATAAGATTAACATGGTTCATAACTTATATTATAATTAGTATTAACTTTATTTTTTATGATTTTGCAAATAAATTTTAAAGGAACTCCACTGAGGTTTATAAGCCTAAAACATGAAATTTTAATTTTTCACATAGATAACATGAGCACTTAAAACATATATTAATAAAATATAACTAAGAAATACACAAGAAATACATTGAAAATCATATGTTAGTGCTATTGTCAGTCCGATTTGAGTGAAAAGCGTTTAAACCCTTTTCAATTTTGGGTCATTTTTCACTATGATAATCATTGTTCTGGAAAAACGGAGCAAGCTAATGATCTAAAATTTTGCACATAAGGTATTAATATAGATCTACATCAATTGGAGCAATAATCTCAAAAAAAATATTTCCAGTCCCGTCATGTCAAAAAACCTCAGCGGAGTCCCTTTAAGAATTAAATGTTTTCTTATAAGATAAGAAATGTTTGTTGTGAAAAAGAATAAAAATAAAAGAAAGAACGAGTGCAAAAAAAAACCTGAAACAACGACTACGAAAATAAGATCTAAAATTAAATCTATATAAGAATATGTACTGTAAGAAAATAAAATCTAAACAGTACTCTACGAAAAAAATAAAAGCTGTATGAAAATAATATTAATACGAAAATAAGATCTGTTAATAAATAAGGTCTGTAAAACCAATTAAAACCTGTATGAATTGATATTATTTTGAAACTAAAACCTGTATTGAAATACTATATGTCCGAAAATAAGATCCTATAGAAAATAAATATATATGAAAATAAGATCTGTATGGAAATAATGTCTGTATTCGACTAAGATTTTACAAATGTAAGAACTGTAAAATGAAAATAATATCCTTACAATAATAAGATACATATGAAAAAAGGATAAAAATATTACCTGTATGAAAATAACATAACATAACATAATATTTATTCAGCATTAAATGTTACAATATTTATAGCCATTTCAATATATAATATAAACATACAGTATAAGGGAAAGTACATGGTAAACAGACAATTATATACAAATGATTTATACAAATTAATCTTAAATTATTCTTCTTTTAACAGAGTGAACATAATTGATGTTTAAAGTATTTCCTTAACAATATTTCTCATCAGTATTATCATTTATCTGTTGTGTCATTTCTAAAGTAAAACATATTACAAAGAGTATTTTTCTCTTGTTACGAGCAACATTTGTGTTAATTGAGTACATTTTGTAAAACAATTCAAATATTGATATCCATTTCATTGTGTTAACATTAACTTAAAATACTTACACAAGTTAAAAAGAAAACAAAGAAGTGAACATCAGGTTATGATGATGAAATTCGTTTTGGAATAAAGAAGAATTATTGCAGATGGAAAGCTTTGTATATAAATTTGCTGACATTCGAAATACTTTTAACAGAGTCTAAATTCATAAGTGAGATAAATTTCTTAAGTTAGGATATTTTAGGCATACTAAAGGAAAGTGGTACTCGTTTTCTATAACATTCATACTACGATTTGAACATATTCTTTCATTTCTGGGAATATTTAAATGTCTTCCTTTTTTAATCATTGGCTACGCCGGTGAGCGGCGTCGTCTCTAATGGAATGCTTTTTATTTTGGCCTGTGGAAGGAGCTGTTATTATTAGCAGTTAATGTCATGTTGTGTTAATTAGTTTTATTTTGATTCGTAAAAATCAAGTACACAAATATGTTGTTATATTTGTATTTAATAACTTTATGTAAAAAGCATGTGCATTGTGATATTATTTCCACGAAATTGCAGGTTAAGTTTAACAGCTTGTCCCTTAGTTTTATACTAAAACCCGGATTTCGAATATCGTTGTGGTCTACATTGAATGCCGTATCCATCCATTCATTCATTCATTTATATATTTTCAAAAAAAATCCTACAAGAAGAAAGTTCACCTGCAAATGAGTATAAGGATGGGTAATGGAACTGTTGTAAACGATTATCCTATTGATTTTATCCTTATTGCGTTTATCTGTTGCGCAGAATGGATGTTTTACAAAGTGTACCAGTATCCGGATGTTGAAAGCTATCCGATTTTCTGCAATTACATGGCCATCTATTCTTTTATGAATACTTTACCATTAATTTGCATGGCTGAATAAAATTGAGCCTGCAACATTTCATAATTTTGCTGTTTAGGGGTTGGGTTTTAGGTTTTCTCTATTTTAAGGGGGAAGTAACTCATGTTTACTAAATTATTTGTTCTTTTCTGTCTATCTTAGGTATAACTTATGATACTATTTTTATTGTATAAAATTTACCAGTTATAAGGTCATCAAAAGCATGTTAATGTTAATGTTAGGATTTCATATTTATTTAATAGAAACTGGGAATTATTAATGTTATGTGCATACGTGTATATCTTAGTATATTGATATGATGAGAGTCAGAGACTTATAATATTTTTGAAGAGTTACAGTTATGTCATTATCATTAAAGGAATGAGACTTTTATTTAAAGTTATAAATGATTATACATGTATTGATTGAAAATGTCCTTGGATCAAGCAATATAATTAATAAAGTCTCAAAAAATCATATTCTGAATAGTTATTCTAATTTTAACATAATAACATGTGCATAGTTTGAAAAGGACAGTTTCTGTCTTTCCTATTTGTAATGGAGGGACACAAATCGATATAGTGGGGAAATATGTTGTGATTTAGAACTGTTTATTATTAAGGAGAAAATGTGTAGCGAGCAGGATAGTTCAGTTGGTCTTCTGAAAGTCATGGGTTCGAGTCATGGTCAAGCAGTTTCAGTCAGGGTTTCGAAGTCGTTTTTCAACTGACACATGTTTGATTCATTTAACAGATTGCATTAAATTTGAAATGGACAAAGGCAGTATTGCATGATACTTTTAGATCTACAAAGGGCATTTGATACAGTTGATCACACTATACTGCACATGAAGAAGTTCTTTTTCTTCTTCTTCATGAAACTTCAAGCATCTGTCATATCCATATGTAATGACATTCTTACATGGTTTAATTTTAAGTCTTATCTCTGATAGACAGCAACTGGTGGATGTGGCTGGTACTCATTCTACTACTGCTCTGAGTTCTGAGTACCTATGGTGTCCCCCTGATGTTCATTTTAGGTCCTCTTTTATGTCTAATATATGTCAATGACATGTCTGCAACCCTAAGCAATAAGCTTTTATTATATGCACAGGCACGAGTATCAGACCTGGGAAGAGAAAATATGACCAGATTGATAAAAAAAACTGTGTTCATCTTAAAAGTGTCAAAAACCAAAATAAAATGTAAATAATGACCCCCTTTAAAATATACTTTAAGTTAATTATTCTAAGTATATTTTAAAGGGGGTCATTATTTACATTTTTGTTTGTTTTTATGAACACAGTTTCAATCTGGTCATATTTTTCTTCCCAGGTCCGATACTGGTGCCTGTGATTATATGCTGATGACTCAGGAATCCTTGTGTCTGGTAAAATAAATCTGAATAAATTCTTTCTTATTATAAGTATGAGTCTTATAAGATTGGTTAATTGACTATAGATTGTCTTTGCATCTTGGCAAGACAGCGTCTATTCTTTTTGGTTTAAGTTTCAACTTAAACTGGGCCTAGCCTTCAGGTCACATGCAATGGTACTGCTATAAAGTACGCATCTTTTGTTAAGTATTTAGGTGCAAACCTGGATCAAATTCTTTTGGCGTCGCCCTTTGATGCTTTGCATCAATGCTTTTTTTGTTAAATCATGGGATGATAGTCGGAATCTTGTCAGAGCTATTTTAAATTTACTATTTGGTATTACATCTAAATATCGTTCTACTTTTAATTCTTTCTTATACCAGCTATATGACTGTAATCTATTTGAAGTTTTAATTTCAGCATCATATGATTGTTTATATATATATCAATTATTCTTTGTTTAATAGTTTGTAAAGATACGATGTCAGCATTTTGTAACAGCCAAATGTTTGACATAATACCTATTTCATCGAAAATATTTGAACATGTCCGACCGGATTATGACAATTATAGTAATTACCATCATTAAAATCATCTTTAAGCATATTGTATGTCATTTTAAGTAATGTATTATCATCTGATTTTAAAATTCGTATCCAAAATCTAATTAAATTTATTTTACGCTGTATCATCATAGGATACCTTCTTAATTCACCATATAATGCAACAAGGTTTGTACTTCTACGAACGTGTAATACACACGAGATTCGAGTTTCAAACATTTACACGGTTTTTCAATCGCTTTCTACGCCATAAGGCATCTTTGTGTGAAACGTTGCTGTTTTCTTTGCTAGACTCGTTACAAAATATCGAACAATCGAATAATCGAACTAATTGACAATGGCGTAGAAAGGAATCTAAAGACCGTGGAAAGGTTTGAAACTCGAATCTTGTGTGTATCAGATGCTACTGACAGTTGTGAGTGGTCCAACTTAATGTATTTAGTAAATTCAAGTGATTTTGACCCGTACTCAGCTGACATACATGTATTAGTCTATTTTTACGTACCGAATTGTTGTGCCGCAATTCTGTCTACCGAGGATTTTTAGCACGAATTTGCTCTTTTCCTGATAGATATTTTATGAACGGGAAGGGCTAGAGACTTGGGGTCGGTCTCATTTTGAAGCAAACGTGAATTAATTTAAATAGTGATAGAAGTTTTTTTTTAATTGTCTGGCCAATTGTTTTCACATCGGCCCGGAAAATGAATCCCTTGCTCGTAGGCTCAAATCTGGAGTTTCCGGCCTTCTCTTTACTATTAAAGGGGGTCATTATTTACATTTTTTAAATTTGTGACCATTTTAAGATGAACACTGTTTTTTATCAATCTGGTCATATCTTTTCTTCCCAGGTCCGATACTCGTGCCTGTGAGAGTACACTATAGATTTTATTTTCATACATATTCTATATAAAGTAGATCTTATATTCTGGTAGAAGTTGTTTCTGGTTTGTTTGTTTTTGTTTTTTTTCGCACTAGTTAATTCTTGCTTTCATTTTGATGCTTTTTCACACTACTACATTTTCTTGTTTTATAAGAGAAGATTTACTTTTGCAATAAATACAAGTATAGTTAAGTTATAGTTATAATATATAGTTATAAGTTATGATCTTATTTTTGTAATCGCCATCTTGGGTTATTTTTGCTTGCCTTCTTTCTACACTATTTGGGATTTTTACCATATTTACCGAACAAACGTTTTATATTTCATTACAAAACATTTCATCCTTTATATTTTCATTCATATAAATAATTTAATAACAACAAAAATGCATTATATTAAAAATAAATCTTATTTCGTACACCCGATCTTATTTTCGCTCACACAGCGATCTGAGCTATATTCGTACGTATGTGTTTTCGGCTCAAACTGCACCTTTTTAGATATTTTTTTGGTTCTGAAATTTTAATTTGCTCTAAAATCAACCAAAAAATGCATAAATATATAACTTACATAATTATTTAAACAGATAAATGCACTATTTCAAAAACAAATCTTATTTTCTCTTATTTTCGCGAGACATGAAAAAGGGGAGTTCAACATTATGTTTAAGAAATTAAATGTTGCATTCACTTCAAATTGTATAATGAAAGCAAAAATAAGACAATTGAACTCCAATAAGAGTGGTGGCCGAGATTTATACATTAACGTTTTTATACTAACATTGTTGACATAATTTAATAAAATATTTGAAATAGGAGACTTTCCGGAAGTTTGGTCTGAAGGTTTAGTTTAAACAATATTTTATTGATAATCCACACATTTACATAATAAATTACATAAAATAAAATTTACGGATTGAGTAGGAAGCTTGTAAAGCTTTTTTGAAAACTCTCTCCGTTTCTTATCTCTGGATTTATAATTTTGATAAGCTCGAAACGTAGTAAATAATTCTCAATTTTTGCATTAATTGCCAATTGATAACTCAAATCACCAAATTCCAACTTGGTTAATAGCTACTTCAGCTAAAACAAATGTTTAATTATCATAATATGGTATTTAATAAATAGATGTTACAGATTTTTATGAAAACCAGTAAAATCTCAATATATTGACAAAATTTGACCCAGTAAAATCACAAATTAAACCCAAATGGAATTGAAATACCCGTATAATTATTTAACAACAATTAACAACCATCATCGGTAAATTTTATATCAGCTTAAAGGAAAAAATAATTTCCGTCGAATGCTGTAGAAGTTCAGGTATTTTTACCGCCAATGGCGCTGTGATACCCGTAACAGTTGCCAATGATATGCAACGACGTCATGTTCGAAACGGGCTTTGATGGTCAACTTTGATGTCGTGTGTACAAAAATTGGCCGAAACTATTGGAATAAAATCAACGGAATGTAATCAGAAATATGGTCAACCTTCTCATGCCAATTTCCAAGACGGTACTTGAAAGTTCGCAAAAGTGTCGCGTTCTACCTTAATTACGGCCTGGCATCGCCACCGCATGCTGCTGATGAGCCTGCAGTCCTTGTGATGAGGAATCTGGGACCATTTCGTTAAAATTGCATGTCTTAGCTCCTGAACTTTTGTTGTTTTGACGTGGCGTGAAAAATGGCTTTCTGCAGCGTATCCCTAGCATGCTCAATTGGATATAAATTGGGGACCTCGCTGGCCAATCAATGCGGATTATAGTTGCCTTCTCAAGATATCAATTGGTGATGTGGGATCTATGTGCAAGGGCGTTGGCAACCATAAGAATGAAATCAGGGCCGACTGCGCCAGCGTACGTGCGTACATGGACGTCTAAGATTTTCATTGACGTACATTACTGCCATCAGTGTGCCGTTGTCAATGATGTGTAGGTTCATCTTTCTCTGAGCGCTTATTCCCACCCACACCATGACTTAACCTCAACAAAACGGTCGTGTTTTGCAACGCATGCTGCAGCTTAGCGTTTATTTGGACTTCTTTAAACCCTAGCCGTCTGTCCGCGAAGTCAAAACATTGACTCATCAGTGAAGAGGAACGGTGTCCAATCATTTACTGTCCATGTGACATGAGTCTGCGCCCATTGGAAACGCTCTTGAATATGACGTTCTGTTAAAGTAATGCGTTCGAGAAACGTTGGCGTCTGGCCTGAAGGACAATAAGTCGGTCTAAGGCTTGAGTCGTTGAACGTTCCCGACCTCCGGCGTGGCCCTGCAAGACATTTCCAGTCATTTGGAATCGGTTCCACATCCTGGTAACAACTCTCTCGGACACCCCCATGACATGGGCAACGTGCCTTTGTAAACGGCCATCCTCAAACATTCCAATACCCCTGTTCATCTCATCTTCACTAAGATGACGTCTAACCTATCGACTTGCTATAGTATATTAATTTCGAACACAGTTTTACAATAAAACGAGAGAAGTGTTGCTGCTTGTATACGTTTATGTGAAAACACAAGGCCATAAAACAACAAATTTCTATGAGCATGCTTTTCCACGTGCTTATTGTGCAAGGTGTACATGACAAATCGATAACTTAAGTACACGATTACGAGGTCCCCGTTCAGGTGTATCGTTAGCGGAAATATGATTTTAACATGATGATAATAGGACTGAAATATGCAATGTCAAAAAGGTGATCCTTAGCAAATTTTTAGTTTTATATATACTCATATTTACAGATTGTTAGTAACAGTGTAAACGAAATCATTTTAATAACAATACAGAACCCACTTTGCCACAGGCTTCAATGTTAATTGTTTGGTTACATGAAACAACGAAACCACGAAGGTGAAAGGTCGACAGAATGATGGTGAAAACACGAAATTATATCGTGCATTTACCACCGTGGTGTCGTTATATCATGTTATATGTGTCGCGAAGGCACCTACGGGGGTACTATTACACGAGGGATGGAGTTCTTATGATAACTCCATCCTTTTTGAAACAGTTAATACCCCGTGGTATAGAGTGTTCGTGACTCAATTACTGCAAGACGTTTTGGCTAGGAGTCTGGGTCAGAAAGGCTATCAACGTCCTTTACGAATTTACTTGATCTTGCTAGAAGTGTCAAATCTGCCATTTTTTGTTGTTGATTTTTTATGATAATCCAGATTTATATATTTAACAGAAATCAAGCTATTTGAATAATCGTAATGTAGTTTGTGAAGTAAAATTATATTAAATAGATAATAATTATCATGATGGCAGTGATGACTTTGAGTTTAATACCAGGAAATCATTAACAACTGACGTTTTCAGCTAAGTTATGTATATTTCTCTCTAAGAAAACATGTTTAAGTAGGAGGTAATTATGGACAAGCCAAAATATTGGTGAAACCTACTTGAAATCATGTATGTAAAAGTTTATATTTATTGATAATTTTAGGTAGAGATGTTGTTTAAAGACATATATTCGCGAAGAATGATAGGCAACTAACAACCGACGGCTTGCAGTCACAAAAAAATGCACCTCTGAACACTGTGAAAGGAAAACTATTGACTTACCACCTCTGTGTTTGATATACTCTGGTACCTTAACACTGCGGTTTTCTCAAAGCCGACTCTACTATCTCTTTTGTGTCCTGCCTCATTCTCTGACAAAAAATCAGCTGCTAATAAAGTCAGTCTGCCAGGTCTTTTCTGCAGAAGCTCTTTTAAAATCCATGTAACCTTTAGCACTTATGGATCTTAGTGACGTTTTTTCAATATCGTTTCTTTCTTATGCAAGCTTGGGTCCTTACCACTGTAACGTTGTATTTTTGATCCAATAAGATTCACATAATTGTTGTATTTTTATATAATTATAATGTTCGAAATAACCGATTTCCAATATCGTTCGGTATCGTTTTTAATTTGTATGATTCTATACGTAAAGAATAGATTTTATTTTAAAATCACTTTTTTTGAATAAGCTGATGCGGAAAATGATAGGTTGTGTTTTGAATAAATGGTAAGTTTCAAGCATGATCTAAAATTATTCCTCCTCGAATGCTCAGCTTTTATACTCAAAATATAACAATTTACAATATAAAATAAATTCACCATTGTCCACAACTCATAAATACTGACAATTGAATAACGTAAAATAAACTGTACTGGTCTTTTAAAAATATTTTAAGTATCGTAACCTTGAATATTCCTTTCTGTCTGCAACGGTGAGTAATTCTGTTCCACAATCAATAATAGGATCAGGCTAGCAAATACTTCTTGACAATGGATTTAACGGAAAATCTCATTATCAAACAAGACTCTGCCATCTCCACTTAAATATAGAATGAGAAGCTAGAATGTTCTGTAAACAATAGTTTGTTACGGCAATATTTACGGAAAATACTCATTAGGGGTGTTCACTTGTGATAAATAATATAGGGTAACACATAGTAACGCTATTAACCTCGAGTATATGGAGAAGCACCGGACGTCGACAAATAAATGTAGGCTTACATTTCCTCTCATTCAATAGACAGAGGCTTTACACGTTTACGATATAGATCGGGATTACGAAGCCAAGAAACTTTACTCTTTACTCAATATATTTTAAATTCGATATGTTAGACAGTATGCTAAGTGTGTATAATCAAATATAATTATATGATGAAGCTATTCCTGAGGTATGTGCTATGTTGTTGGAACTTACATTTATGTCATATTATTTTGACTTGACAAACATCCGCGCTGTCGCGAAGCCAAAATACTCAAAATGTGTGGTCTGCGAAAAGGTTATAATGTCCGAACGTTACAGACGATTTTCGATTCTTCGATGAGTATTATGTAATTCCTATGAAAATAAAGTATTTCTGTGGCTTGAATAATACTCAGTCTTCTGTATATTCGTCTGTTTCGTACACAGTTTCGAGCATAGTCATAGTATACTTGCGAGGAGAACGCAATAAGTGAGGATGAATTCGTGATTTTCTAGAAGTTAAACTGTGTTAGTAACACTAATGTTAAGATCGTTTAAGTATATATACCTTACCTTACCCTGCTGCACCGTTCTATATGTGTACATACCTAGTATTCTCGCTTATGAGTGTACCGATGATATAAACGCATACGTATACTAGACGAGTTGTGAGGCGTTTAATTTAACTAAAACTCAAGTGTTGACGCAGCTCTTCTGATCATGTACAATTACTAATATTAGAACAAAATGCGCTTACTATATAGACAATCACATACAATGGTTGCGTAAAACATATTTTGTAAATAAAATTAAGTCACTATTTTGGTTGACTTAACTGTTTTTTGTATCTTACTATGAACTTTATTGATCGATTATGAGATTGATCTGCTACTCGACATCTCTAATCACTATGGTAATAGTTTGGTAGAAGAGGGTGTTTATTTGGGCAACGGGGTATAGATCGCAACTATATTAAAAAAAAAAAAGTTAAATTCTAGGTTGCTGCTTCTATTTTATGTTTGGTTTAAAATATATTTTGAATGTCCTTTGAGCCATGTGTTCGTCACTTTTAACCTCATTACACCAGTGTGATTAAGATTACGCAACATATAGTATTTCTTCTCATGATATTAATTACAATACTATTCATAAACAAGCCCCGGCACTATTTACGGTATTATTAATAACCATTGTAATTTATATTTATATTTATTGAATTCTTGTTTGGCTAAATATTTCGTATACGCTAGTGTTACTTCTAGAACCCATAATGAGATATACTTAAATATACAAAATCTGTGTTATGTTCGGATTAATGCTATGTGGATCGGTAACTTGACACATGGAACATTGACTAAATGAATTAATGATGACTTCAAAATGCACTCGATATATTTTGATGTAGTTTTTGTTACATGTCTCGTGTATTTACATTGTAATCATGTTTTCTGTTATGTATGCAAAACATTCTTAGTTTGAATGATCATTAATGATTATTAAACACAGAAGATTGATGTGAGTTTGTTTGTGATGTAAAAGAATAATAATGATATAAGTCGATTAATTAATTAATGGAAGGTATATATCGTATTTAGTAACTTATTCTCATGATCTCAATTCAGGATTCAATTTATACGTGGTTGAAGAACACCATATCTGTTGCGAATGGTAAACTCATTTCACCGAAAGGCAAGGTAATACCGCTTGTTACAGCTTTCAGACCTAATTTCTAAGATTTTCTATGTTTATACACTCGTTCCGCATTTTATCACGAGCAATAGATACAATATATAAGCTCATGACATAATAAACAAATAATAAAGTTTTCCAAACTGACAGAATACCTGAAATAATGGAACATGGATGTAGTTTGAAATTGGACAAGGGAAATGGAAGGGGAGTGTTAGAGTAAGTTACGAAGAAGGAGAGCGAATAAATTTCAGTTGCACATGCAATTTGTTACTTATGGGGTTACTAGTTCGACTTTGATTGATTGATTAACTATTTCCAGAGCATGATTTATCGGAATTATAGCCTATTATTGTGTTCGATTTTCATATGCTTAAGCTAGAGTATGGGCGAAATGAAAAAACTATAAGGACAATTTGAGTAGAACAATAGTCTTCTTGATTGGCACCACCCAGAGTACCACTCGATTTGAAATTGGCTTCAGTTTACTATCTCTTTGAAAAATGATGGAAATGTTTTGCGAAATATAGTTAATCAAGAGACTTAGTTAGATTTATTTAAGAGAAGGTGAAACTACTTCAAACTGGCGGGACGTAACATGAAATTTTTTAAGTATGTGGCCCTATAAAATCTGTTATGCTGACAAATAGTATACCTATGATAGACGCATATTGAAACTCACGTCTGAAGACAACATGGATATAGGTGAATGCTCACCGAGAGTTATAGTATTTGAGACTGACATCACAGGTATTAAATTGAGTAATACCTAACGTTCTGTGATAGTTATTCAAGGTGTCTATGGTACATCCGGAACAATCAATAATTCCCAAAGGTAGATACAAAAGTGTGTAAACCCTAATGACTTAACCTCAATTTGAACGTAATGACTTAGAAATAGATAAGCACAATAAATAACTCTAAAATAGTACAGTTTGTTTTGTTAGGGCAGGCAGGACGTTAAGACAGTTCTTGTGGATTGCAATCCATTCGACATGAACGTTTACGTACGTATTAAAGAATTACTATCGCTGGAATTTCTAACTATGTATTGTCATATACTTGGTTAAGCTTCTTGTATTTATAGGTAAATTCAATGACGTTTATGTGTGTATTTCCTGTTGACGAAATAATGTATAGCACGTATTAACTTAAATTTATATATTGAACACAAAAGTGAAATTTGTTCACACACAATAGATAAAGCGCATGGGTCTAGGGAAATTTTATGTAAGTCAAAGAGGTATTGATTTATGCACATGATCGCTTTCTATACAGTTGTTCTTCAATAGATTGTTGGACTGACTATCAACAGATACTCCTACACAATGCAAGCGCTTTATTGATTTTGGAAATAATGTTACATATATTAACGTGTAATTTATTATCATGTTTAAACTATTTTAGGATAGAGTTATGTGTCTCTCAACACCATGAAAGTTTCAAAGTATAAAAATAAACAAAGGGCACTAACCTCCAAAATAAGGCAAAACAGAGTTGTTTTATAATATTTTGTAGTCTACACCTAGTCACTTACATCTACTACAAGTATAGTATGAATAGGGTTATTTTTGTGATTGTAGGTTTTTTAATCACTATATAGTTTATTTAATGATTAACACCGTTGCACTACGGTGTCTCGAAAAGCAACATATTTAACCAGTGGAACTTCTTTGTTGTTTCAGGAAGTATTTGTGCCTGGGACAAGAAGTGGAATGGACGTCTGGCCTGCATAGGAATAGGAGGAATTTCTTTTTTTTTTTATTCTTTTGTTTAATAGAGGGCCAATGGCACATATCTATTATCTCTTGTTAGGAAATGAAATCCTATTATAGTAAACTCTTCGATAAGCATTTGTTCGTGAGATTCATATACAAGCCTTCAATGTAATATATTTGCTATTTTATTAATTATTTAATATGTTATGTGGTCTGTAAAATACCTATCAGAAGCAAACCATCGCGCAGTTAGGTGAAGAAGATAATGATACGGTACATTAAGCGGACTAATCTTACCTTACTCACGCCTTGCAGGGAGCATTATGAAGACAGATATTACCGCTTTAGAGAAGTACTCAGTGGACGGACACATATTGATAACTAATGGACTTCCTTGGTACCTCTAATATTCTATAATAATTAGTTTCCACTAACTGCTTTCTTTGTTTAAGGTCACGCATACACTTACTTTGTGAAAAGTTTATTTAAAGCTTTGATATATAGGCAAATAGCAATTCGTCTCATACTAAAAGCTATAACAGAAAAACCCCCCAAAAAAGGGGCAGGGTATGGATTACAGCAATGTAAATAGTAGCATATTGAATGGTGAAAATAAACCATTGAAGAATAGCGATCACATGTTGTCTTTTTTCACTATGATAAATAAAAGAAAGTATGTACGTCTTTGTCGCTATTTTAAATAAAGAAAATCGAAATCTCATGAGGGACGCCCGAGACGGCATAATGAAAATTCAATGATCTAAGAGTCAGTCTCGCGTTATGAGTTAAGACTGCTCCATAACTCTGAGCTAGGTGAAACGTTGGATATGCCGATAGATGATTCATAGGTCCATACATTCTATTCAATATTGTGCCTACGGTATTTAAAATTCACAGAAAATCAACAACTTTCTTATAGTGAGCACACAGATACATTGTGAGATTCAATTGAGAAGTTTAAGTAGACCTATCATGCGCGTAAGTTTGTGTTATCATTACGTATATGGTTTTTGTTTCATTGTTATATTCAGAACTACCATAACTGATATAGACATGTTATTCTGAGAGTCAATTTACGATATGAAGTTTAACTCCATAATTGAGATAATAAAAACGCATAGAGGTATTTGCAATCACTACTGGTTGTGTCTCTGAACAAATACGACTAATTTAGACAGAACTTGACGCTTTATATTGTGGCTGGCAATTATCTTCGTAATTTGTGTGCCCAGGCTACCTGAGTAAGAGGCCAAGACGATCTCATTGCTGAGATTGGGCCAATTGGCGCAAATGATACTCACATATGTAAATATGTCGTATTCGAATAGATTAATTGTATATAATTATATGATAATAAGTTATCTATATAAAAAGTTGAGATATGCATGATTACAGTTTTTAATATCGTCGCAGACAGAGCTCTTTGATATGAGACACGCACTCTTAGAGCTTCATTTTATAAATTAATTAAATTTCGACCTTTAGGAGAGTACTCATAGAATCTATTGCAATGGCGCATTTTTCATATGAATCTCTATGCGCATTACATAGTTGTTATTTTGAAGAAGCGTTGGCAGGAGAATAATTAAGGATTTATAACATTTCCTGCATAACTATACATTCACTTACGCTCATATATATGTGTTTCGACACCAAGGGCAAGAGCTTGCACAAAAATTATGCTGTTACGTTGGAAGACTAGTTCAGGTGACAATTGGTCTTTGAGATATGATCTATATGGAGTTTAATTAAAGTTCTGCGAGTCTCATAGTCATTTATTGTGTATTCACTATCGCAGTATAAAATGTTGAGTGTATCTAATTTACATGCAAAAATGACATGTTTTCTTAGCGTCGAGAGGATATGCAGCGACATAGACTCATATTCTCACAGGCAAAAGAATAAGAAGTTGTATTTAATTATTTAACAAACACTGAAATCATCAAACCAGGTCTAGACTATGGTCCATGGTGAAATTGTGTTGGATACTATACACATGTGGGAAAAATTTTGAGCATATATAAAGAGTATGTAAATAATGGGTGGAATCAGATTGTTATATAACATTTATTACAACAGATTTAAATATTATTTCTCGTCGTGAAGAAGAAGTTTGTAATTCGTAATGTTAACTCTTTGTCATATATTGATATTCAGATCTGCACACAATGCCACTTACTGTTCTTTGATAGTGGTTATAAACTTGATGTGACGTTGGATGTGATGTGGTATGATCAAAGCTACATCCTTATAATTGTTAAAAGGGTTTGAACGGGGTTATTTTAAGTTTTAAATAAATATTTCAGTTTTGGCTTTTAAAAAAATTGAGATTTTTTAAAAAAATTTGGATTTAACCGGGGGGCAAAATGTTTTTTATTTTTTCTGAGCATTTTTAAAATTATCCGAAAGTATTTTTGTGCCTGTTGTAAAAATTTTAGTCAAAATTTTTTTTTTCTTTCCAAAAAATTTTCGAAAATTAAAAGACAAAAAGAAAAAGGGAAAAATTTCTTTAGGAGGGCAGCAAACCCTTTTTTTTTAAAAAGGGAAAATCGGGGAATGGTGAAATCATTGCAATCGTAAAAAATTAAAAAACATTAATTTTTTCAATTTTACTTTAATTTTTTAAGAAAGGGTTTCTATTTATTTTTAAAGTTTTCCCGGGCCCTTTATAATGATTTTTTTGGGAAATAAAAAAAAATACTCTACTTAAGCGGGTAGCTCCTTTATCCATCGAATAGCTAAAAAGAACTGTATATATATAAAACATACACTGTAAAATATATGTTTTTCAGTTCAAATTTAAGGGGTTCTCTGTTAAACCTATGTTTTTGTTTAAAGGGAAATAAAAATTCTATTGTTTATACGCGTTTAAGATCTCTTGGCCTGTCTATTGTTATATATTGTCTGTCTGCTAGCGTGTTAATGATATATATATTTATTTATTAAAAAAGTGGCTTCTATATACAGTTTTAAAGAAAGGACACCTATCTCCTAGAATTAACAAACTAAATTGTTTACCAAGTTTTGGTAACAAATTCTTTGTTTTGATATTCGTAAGTCAAAAAGAGAATATAAAATACTTAAAATTTCATCGCTAGGTTTGGAACCAAAAATCATTTCAGGCATGCAAGGATTTGATCTAACTGTTTAAAGTTTGGCATCCGTTAGAACACATCAAGATCTTCGACATAACTTTTCTTCACTCTGTTTATTTTCATTGAGGCCTAAAAGCATGTGCTTCGATATGTCTATCTTTGGAAAACCGAAGTGACCGAAAAAGATGTATTTGAAAATATTCCCAATACAAAAAACTGTACAAAAAACATGACATCTGTTTTTTCCCAAAAAAGGGAATTTTTACCTGTTTAAAAAATGTGAAAATACAGTACAAAAAAATAACTACTTTCGTTGACTTTTTAACAGAAAGATTTATGATTCTCCCATGTTTTTAGACAAGTTAAAATATTTTCTTACGGAAAAGGTATCTTCTTTTAATACATTTACATTTTTTAAATCAAGTGGTACGAAACGGGTCCCAAAAATTCACCCTTTAAAAATTTTTTAATTTTAATGTATAAATAAAAGTAAAATTTTGGGAAATTTTGTCATAAAAAACTTATAACTTTTTTCCCTTTAAAAAATTTTAGTTAAATGTATTCCCCCTTTTTTGGAATTTTTAAATGGTTGTTTGAACGCTTTTAATTCGGTTTTGATAAAAAAAACCGCTTCCCTATTAGCCAATGAAAATGTAACAAACTCATACCTTAGTGCAATACCAAATCAAATTTAGATTTATTTATAGATATTACCTATGAATGAATAAAACAAGTTGTTGAAAGACAAATATCATGTTTTTGTTTGGCTTGTTAACATCATTCAAATGTTGTATTATTAAATCAATTGATTTTGTAAATATATTGGTGTGCTATCGATCTTCCCAACTTGATGTAACGTGTAAAGCTTGCTGTCTGACATGTATTTAATTGAACATAATTTAATACTTCATTTGATCAAATATATCAATCGTGTAAATATTTGATTTCTTTAAATTTGCTTTGTCACAACCCTTATAATTCAAAAATACACAAAACTTAAAATATAACCTTTTGTTTTTTTTTTTTTTTTTTGCCCCCCCAGACATTGTCGTTTTTAAAAAAAAAAAAAATAAAAGTTTTGTTATAAATTTTAAACATTGAGTGAATAAAGAAATATTTAAAAGAACCTGTTTGCAGGTCGCATATCTATTTATTTATTCATATTATTATCAATCATGTTATGCCAAATTATACGATTTTATAAAAAAAATGATCCTGTTTCTTTTTTTACGATGGTATCTTAACAATAAAAATGAAGAAATATGGATCCAACTCCCATGCATTTATATGCTCAATGGTTACCCACAGTAACATATCAAAATATCTAAGTTTATTTATAATTTCATTTATGGTCTATGATTCGTATTTGCTGTAATTTATATGAAATATATAAGCTAATGATTTAAAATGACTTACAAATGTATCATTATAAATTATTAATTTTTAGAATAAACGTTTTCCCCCTTGCTGAACCAGCAAAAGTAAGTTGTTTTCTATCGCTGTTTGCTTTTGATGCACCGTTATCATCAACATGGTAATCGTTATCATTATCATCTTCATAAAAACATCATCACGTTTATCATTATCAATATCATCATCATCCCCATCATGATCACCATATCATCATCATAATCTCTCCGGGAGCTATATTTGTTGAGAGCTGTATGTACTCGTAACATACATGTAACACTGTAATATTATCACTTTGGTTTTAAACATATTTATTTAAGCTCGATTGCGAAAACAAGTTCTTTGCAACTTATATAAATTCACTTTCG
Organism: Ruditapes philippinarum; assembly: GCF_026571515.1. Classification (NCBI taxonomy): domain Eukaryota; kingdom Metazoa; phylum Mollusca; class Bivalvia; order Venerida; family Veneridae; genus Ruditapes; species Ruditapes philippinarum. Next base: position 80,695 of record NW_026859516.1, read on the forward strand.
AACCAACCAGTACTGGTGTGATATGGAGAAACATGGTCGTGACCCGAGTAGGGCTCGAACCCATGAACCTCTGGTTGATGAGGCAGACACCTTAACCACTAGGCCACCGCTTTCCCTTAATGTATCACTTTATTTTTGTGATTTCATAACAAACAAATATAATTATGGTATGAAACAGAAAATGAACACCGAAACGACGAACTTAGCGTTACTATGTGACTTATAGATAAATAAATAAATAAATAAATAAATAAATAAAAAAATAAATACTTGAGATTTCTAATAAGTTCCTCATTTTAGATAATTTTTACGCATATTGTTCAGTCAATATGCACTTACAAAGAGGGTATCCTATTCAATTCATTCATTCATTCACAGTGTGAATTAAATTCTATTTTGGTAAATGAAAGTCACGTGCTATCAACAAAGCGTCGTTAAATCATCTGGCATAGTATGCCCTTACATTATAATGAATCAACATAAATCATACATATGTGTTCAATGGTTATAAATCGACTTTCAGGGGACGTGAGGGTTGTGGCACTTTTTCATTTTCCCTCATGTACAGACGCAAACAAATTGAGTCTGTAATTTTCATGTAATTTTGCTGTTTTTAATGTTTCCGAGGGATAACTTTTTTTCAGATATTTATTGTCAAGTGATGTGTGGCAGCCGTTTAATGTTGCCCCGTACTTCACTTCAGGGTTGTTATATTTCTGGTCCTTTGGGATAATTGAGTCCAGCACTTTTAAGTGTTGAAATTGAGTACCGTTCAAATTGGTGCTAGGGGCGTGAGGGATGTTGCTCTTCTCCATTATCCCCCATGTATAGACCAAATCAAACCGAGTCTGCAATTTTCATGTAATTTTGCTGTTCAAAACCAAGGTTAAGGTCAAAAGGCAATTTAAATATTTCATGTAATGGTATAAATATCCAGGCTACCAGCTCAGTTAAATATCTCGGTGCAACTTTGGACCAGAACCTTTCCTGTGAAGAAATTGCACGGTCAGTGGTTACGAAAGCAAATGCCCGGCTGAAATACTTGTATAGGAAAAGTCAATTCTTGGATCTCCACACTAGGAAACTCTTGGTCATGTCCTTAATTCAATGCCATTTTGATTATGTTTGTTCTTTTTGGTACCCAAGTTTGACTCAGTATTGGAAGAAAGGGCTCCAAACAACCCAGAATAAATTGGTTCGTTTTGTTTTGAATAAGGACAGCAGGTCACATGTTGGGCCAGAGCAATTTAAGGTTCTTAACTGGTTGCCGGTCTCCAAAAGAGTTGATCAGATAACTCTTTTCCATGTCCATAAAATAAAGTCTGACACAGCCCCAAAATACCTTAAGGAGCATTTTGTACCCATTAATCAGTTCCATGACCGCTGTACCAGGTCCAGAGTGTCTGCACTTTCAACATCAGATTCCTGTGTAAGCTATTCTTTTAGTGACACAGGACGATTTTCTTTACCAAAGGTTGGAAGCTTTGGTAGAAAATCTTTTGCTTTTAATGGTATTTCACTATGGAACGGCCTTCCTCAAAATCTTAGAGATATTCAATCTTCCCACACCTTCAAGCATGTCATCAAAGCCCATTTAATGGCCAGTTAATTTTAGTTTATTTTTCAATAGTATTTGAATCTTTTAATAGTCTTAATAGAGTCCAAGATTTTACTTATTCTTAAGTTAAGCACAACAAACATATGTTGTGTCCTTTAGTAATTTACCCATTTTTAGCTTGCACATTTAACGTTTTATAATATTTTTATTAAATTTTTACAGTTTGACTGACAATTTCTGCGATGCACTATTTCATGATTTATTGATGTGATACAAACTTGAACTGTGATTTTAATGTGATACAAACTTGGACTGTGATATATTGTGATCTCAACTAAATTATTGTAATTTATGTCTTATTAGTAAAATAATTAATTTCAATTTCATACAAATTAACATGACTTTCTGTGTCATGCCTCCAATATCAGGGACCACAATGGAAATAAGAGGAATCCTTTCCTCTTTTTTGTGTTATCCCTGGTATTGGTGGGCACTACATGGCTCATATATTTATATTTTGTCGTATACTTATGTCATGTGATATTTCTAGTCTCTTTAATATTTTGATTATTGTTATATGTATTGTATCATTATGCATCATTATGTCATTGCCATGTCATGTACACCTTTACCGAATAAAATTATTATTATTATTATTATCATTAATGCTTCCGAGGGATCCCTTTTTTCAAGATATTTCGAATTGCGACTTACAGGATCATTGATGCCAACACTATAAAGTGTTGAGAATTGAGTACCGCTCAAGCCGGTGCTAGGGGGCGTGAGGGATGTTGCACTTATTTATTATCCCTCATGTACAGACTCAATCAAACCGAGTCTGCAATTCTTATGTTATTTTGTTGTGATTAATGCTTCCGAGGGATCACTTTGTTTCCAGAATTTTTTACAGTCAAAATTAATTTAGAAGACAAGACACCAGAATATTGCAATAGATTGGTAACATACTTAACAAATATTTGTACTACAGATTATCGTGCAGACAATTCCAAAATTTCAAAACACTGATATATTATCTCTTTTCTTTTAAATAAATCTAAACTTTAAATTTTAAGCAATACTTTTTACACATGCACTATATAAACATATAACTGAAGTTGTTCTTCTATATCATGTGTTTCTCTTTAACTGAAGTTGTTCTTCTATATCATGTGTTTCTCTTAGCACGAAGAGAGTCAATAGACAGAGCAATAAATAGCTATATGTGTGAGTTATGTGGGTTCAAAAAACATTTTGTATCACTAAATCAGAGTCAAATGATAGGAACACTGCAGAAATGATTTAAAATAATATATTTAATTATCCTAACTATCTATGGTTCTATTTAATCAAACATTTCTGCACTCACTCAAAATTTATCATAAATGCTTTTCTTTTGTCATGCTTGGCATTGAAGTACAAGTAGTCACAATAATCTGACAATAGATTTAATCAATGACTTACTCTATTGTTTACTTTTTCCTTACTTTGTATGACAGAAAAGACGTTAACCTTGTCATTTCGAATGATTTATAGACATTACTAACATTGTCCAATACACAGCGAATACCAGAGACGATATTTGCCGTTAATTAGATATTGAAATGATAATAAGCAACTGTATTAAAACTAACAAAGAATTCACTTCAATTTTTTTTGAAGGAAAACAAGTTCGCTCCTTTGTCCTAAATCAATTTACTATACACGCTTTACTGGCTGTAGGTCGTCATGTTTCTTTCTGGTATTTTTCTCTTATCATTTTAGCATAATTTGACTTTAGACTACGACTTTTTCTAAATCAAAATATCTATTTTTTCACGCCTCAACACCCTTATGTTAAATATATTAAATGCCGAAAAGATTAAACAATGTTTAGAATCGTTTAAAGGGACGCAATAATTATCATAATAATTCCACATTTGAAGAGTTATTCAAGACACTTCTATTGGATATGGTAAAAGTGTACATGACAGGTTGTTAATATGCTCTTTGTTAAGGTGCCGATATTTTCTCATTTACAGTTAAATTAATTAAATTAAATTAAATTTTACTACATCTCACGGATCTTTTCAAAAAACTATTGAACATTCATGTATTGTATGCGTTGACCGGATAATCAGTTTGCAGTTGACAGCCTCAGGTTAATAAAACCAAACAATACATTAAAAGTACGTTGTCTTTTGATGATTAACGTTGTAAATTTTTAACTTGTGATTTAGATTCTTTTCACCAAAGGTAATCATTAACCTTAAATCACTGTTTTGAATAACATAACACAATTAATATGAGCATATCGATATAACAACACGATTTTTGAGTCTTGATAAGGAATTGTCTATAACTATCTTATTTGATTCGATTGATTCTTCTTTTTTTACTGTTTGGTATAAATTACTTATTTAATATCAGTTTAACCGCCAATGAGTCGATGTATTGTACTCCAATGAATTTCTAACACCTCTGGACATTTCTATCTTTAGACTAACTTACAAGCGAAAACGTTTATGCATGTTTAGTAGTATATTATAAATAGTATGGTTATTCACTAGGTCTGATTCAGAAACATTGCTTCTTTTGAATAATTTATGTGACAAACCAATGTCCACTTTCCCGGCATCTGCTTTTATTCATATTCTGTTTATACATATCATGTATGATTTAATGCAAATACTCTGTTTCTGCTTTGCTTCGCTACAAAAAGTTTTTTTTTTCAAGTCGGTTTTTAATTTGAGCAAAACAAAAACGGATCTTATGTTATAAAAAAACGATAAGCTTAATATAGAAAGTATCTGGAAACTTGTTTTGCAATTATTATTTTGCAACACGAATGTTTAAATTAAAAACGTTATTTGGACTTTATCTTTTAAAATGAAGGGCACGATTCTTTTATTCTTGGGCAATTATACCCCACGTAGAGAACCGAAGATATTCAATACACAACGGTCTATTGACATGAATGATATCTAAAGAAATCATATTCAATTGGCGTAACTAAAAACATACAGGTTGGATCGTGAGATTTAAAGAGTTTAAAAAAATAAGAAGCCTAATGTTATGCATATAATAGAAAAAATGGATTAAAGCCAAATATTTGATTTCCATATCACAATTACACTGCCATCAAAATACGTGTTACATTATTTGTTTATATCAAATATGTTCAAACAATAATCAACTCTGATGACTGATTGGTTTACCATTAAGAATATTAATTACGGTATTTCAACAATCGTAGCATAAATCAAACGACTCATAATCCATAAATATCTACACTATTATTTTCCGACTGTTCGTTAAAAAACTACGAAAGACTGGCTTCAATCCGAGCAAGTTACTGCGTGTTCAAATTTCGCAGAATAAAAAATTCATTATTCACCCAAATATAAAATTACGACATTAATATGACATAAGTACAGAAATGTTATTGGCAATAATGCAATGGGAGTGCAGTGGAATAATGCTAACAGATTTTAGATGTGGTTTGACTGATTTTTTACTTTTTATTTAAAATGAATATGCCATTATATGAGGCCTTGAGTCGATTTTAACTAAAACAAACTTCACCATTAAATTGTATAACAAACAAACTAAATCATCAAATATAGCTTGGTAAATACTGTTATGGTATTGAACTACTTTTACAGTTATAGATTTATATAGTATTACGTTTAATTATCCTGATATAACTTTCAATATGAAATTGTTTAATGCTTATATTAACATCATTTGAAAACCGCCATGTTTCCGGTATATAAAAGTACCAACCGAATTAAGCAAAATACTTACGTCATGCACTAAACAGTAATGGTAAGGGTAACCCTTGCCCTAACCCAATAATTATGGTAGAAGATGATGGCATTCAAGACAACTCCTTCACTTATTTTATTTGGTTATTGTATTCAAGAACATTAAAATATGATGCAATTTGCTCCTAATTAATCATGAATTGTAAGATTTAAACATAAATTTACACAAGTATAACCTGTCCCAGTTATGCAAATGTTTGACAGAGTAATGTTGCACTTTACATTATCCCTCATGTACAGACTCAATCAAACCGAGTCTGCAATTCTCTTGTAATTTTGTTGTGATAAATGCTTCCGAGGGATCACTTTATTTTCAGATTTTTAACTGGACTTGTACTGGAATTGTTCTGAAGAGAATATCCCAGATTTGTTTGCTCAGACACTTGAAGAACAGGATTTAATCAAACAAAATGAAATCATAAACTAGAGTGCCAACTGAAGATCGTGAGTGCGCTTTATTGACTTTTTTCATAATACATTTAAGAAATTATTGTGACAAAAGCGACATCCACAAGAAACATTTATCCCTTCATATAGAGTCCAAAGTTTAATTGAACACAAGTCGTTACTACAACTGATATGTATTCATGTATAAAAAGCTAATTAAATGATATAGGACAGACACTGTATTTTCAATATATTAACCGTATCTTATGAATAATCTAAATTATTTTGGCCGATCTATAATTATAACCGACAAATGAGATTGGTCCAACGATCCGAAGATTATTTAAACGATTGTATCCCTGATATGTAATTATTTTTGGTCTGATTATTTTAGCTTTCATGTATTGTGACTTTTTTTTTTTTTTCTTGTGCAGTTTTGACAAAATTCAATTTTTCATTCAGAGCAAAGACATCTATTCAGAGCAAAGACACCTACTACATTCAATGTAAATTTTATTGTAAATGAAAGTACTGTATCAGCTGTATGATAGTACCGTCGTCATGGAAATTAAACGTTACAACACTAAAAGTAAGTTTTATCTTTGTGTTTACTATTATATGATGCATGCATGAAATGATCATTTATTCAAAATATTTATATGTTGATGCTTTTAGTTTTTGAAGATTATCGTACTTTATTCCCATAAATTAAGAAGCACGTCTGCGGTGTTGCTGGATAGCAACAATTGAGATGGAATACAAACAAAGAAAGGAATTCAAAATATTCAGATATGTATATTAAACGTGTGTTCAAAATTTTTTT
>NW_026859517.1:0-79381 GCF_026571515.1 Ruditapes philippinarum
CTTTTAAAAAATTTTGACTCCCAATTTGAATTAAAGATATAATTCCACATTTTTTTAAAAAAAAAATCTCAATGTCAGGTCCGTGACCGTAAGCGGGCCCACCGTAAGGGGGAATTCTTAAACAATTTCCTTTTCCATGCCTTTTATTATAATCTTGGCAACAAAGCTATAAAGGAATCTTTTCTTTTTTTGTTTAAAGCTATTTTATATAATTTTCTAACTTTTACCTTAAACTAACTCGGAATTGTCTATGAACTTCTTCTATATTTCTATGTTAGACTATGCTTTTCTGCCCTACGCAGATTGCGCATGTGCGGGGAAATACTACTTCAGGTCGATTTTTCAGAGCAACGGACCGCGTCGTAAAAAGGTCTATACGTACATGTTTTTTTGCAATTTTACAATTTGATTACATGATTATAAGGAGTTGCCTACGGTTATTTATGTTTTACATCATGCCAGAAAAGGAACTATTATTATCAAAGTATAATGATTTGTGTACCATCTACTAGCACCAGTAATGAAATTGTATTACTTTTTTGTTGAATCAACAATACACAAAAGAAGTATGTTAAGGTAAATCTTTACAATAAACGTCCTATGTTGATGATCTTTATTGCTTTCATTGCGCGGCTGAAGTTTATAACACACACATGTACGCACGAACGCAGAGAGAAACCAAATAATAACATAAAGAACTCACAATTTTCGGATTTCATAAATCACAAGTTAAAACGTGAAAGCTATTATTCATGAGTCGAACATGACTTCCATAAACGTTCCTAACGTTTATTCTGATCATAGTTTATTCCCCCCTCCCCAATTTTTGCTGGCATATCACGTAAAAATCAATCTAAAACGATACATCAGCATAATATAATATCTAATCTATGTTTTACAACACTTAAAAGATTTGAGAAAAAAATGCATGCACGCTTTGGATTTATTGGTTTAAGCTTAAAGGGACTCCACTGAGGCTTTCTGATATGACGGGACTGGAAATAATTTTTTGAGACTATTACTCCATTTGATGTAGATCTATCTATACTAATAACTTATGTGCAAAATTTCAGATCATTATCTCGCTCCGTTTTTCCAGTATAGTTATTATAGTAGTGAAAAATGACCCAAAATTGAAAAGCGTTTAAACGCTTTTCACTCAAATTGGACTGAGAATAGCACAAACATATGATTTTCAATGTATTTCTTGTGTATTTCCTAGTTATATCTTATTATTTATATTTCTGTTTAAAGTGTTTATCTATGTGAAAATTAAAATGTTATGTTTTAACCTTTTAAACCTCAGTGGAGTTCCTTTAAAGATAAGAGAAAAATGCGCGCTTCGTCATTGTATTATAGTCTTTAGATTACCCAAAAAAATGACAAGAAATCGATCATGTTTTTATAAATTTAGTGGTGTAATTTACAATTTTTGCAATGAGAATAACAGGTAAACAACGCACAAACACACTGAAGTATCGGTATTTCAGTTATGAACGAGTCAGCAAATTATTGTCAAACATGCTTAGACATAGAACAATAGTTTAAATGATTTAGCACATAAGATTTTACAAGAAATGATTATATACATAGTGTTTAAATTTATCATTTTATTGTTGACAGATTTATGATAAAAAGGACCTGTGATATAATATATAAACTTTACATGGACTTTTACAAAGTCCTCCTCGCGAAATCTATCGCTCAATCAATAACAAAAGGTCGACAAACTTCATTACTTTTATTTTACTTACTCCTCTTTTAGTTATTATATGATTCCTTTCTTATATAATATTCCTTTCAAACGGATTATTTCTCAGCTAATTTTAACTCGGTAATGGAAAATAAGATTTAATAATAAACAGTCTTGGGTGTCTGATTTATTAAAAACGCTTGCTGTCTTGAACTTGATTAAAGGCAGTTGTTGTTAAAAAATCAAAACAAATTTTGAAATTGTAGCGGCCTTGCAGTAAAAAAGCAAATGTAGTTGACTATTAGTTGAATTATATCTGATTTATGCTATATCGTATTTCGTTTTTTCATTTTTTCGCTACGAAAACGCAAATTTGCGACAGTAAGAACAATAACGAAAAAAAAATAAAAACAAAACAAAACAAAAACAAAACAAAAAAAAAAAAAAAAAAACAAACAAAACAAATAAACAAACAAAAAACTGTCAGTCTTCCCTTCGTGTTTTTCAACTGCGGCGAAACAGGGAAAGAAGAACAATATTTTGCACGAAATTTGACAATATATTTAGATAAGTAGATTTTTTCATCACAATCCTATATGGTCAGGTACAAACTTATACCTAGTATTATAACTGACGAATACATGAATTAGAACCAAAAATGTATTAACACAAAGTATACTTAATATACTAAGTAATTATAAAAGTGAAAACAATGCCCCAAAATGGCTAACTGACAGAGATGGTCGTCATTTTGGTGTAAATACTGCAATTTGGTCATGGGTTTTGTACATTTTCATTCAGTAGCTTATTGTTTAACATATTATAACATGATACTATGTTAGTCCGGTTGATTATTCCTTGAATAATGGAATAAGACCACATTACTTTGTAAATGAAACATCTTCAACCCGAAATAACATTTTTTTAATAAAGTTTACTCTTAATTTTGTAAGAAGAAGCTAGCGGATAATATCAGGTTGAACACTTCAAGGCCATTAAGTATACCTAAAAACAAAGTTAAATAAATTCTGTCTCATATTATCCAACTTCAAAACAAAGTTGGAAAATACACTCCTTTTTCACCACAAACCCATATGAGAAATATTCATTAGAATATGAACGATACTTGACCACAAACTTACAAATGCAATTATATGAGCTTACCCTAATTTATCTGCGAAGAGTCAAGCCCAGCTTTGACTAAAGCTACCCTTAATGATCTAAGTAATTTATTTACACCGGTTTGAGGTATTTTCATTAACATACAAAGTTGTAAAAAGAATCACATTTCGTTCGGCTAAATTCAAGATTCGTTTATGAAAAACTGGAAAGAATGCTCTTGTTTGTTGGAAATGCTTTCGGAATATACGTGTCAGGTACCAGTCCGAGTTACAAAACGTTATCAGTCAGTCAAGCTCGTCCGAAAGATATGATCATTTATTTTGGCAGCAACACCTTATTTTTCTACATGATGCATATAATAGTCTCATTGGCCAACCGTGCTCAAAATAGTAAACATCACGAAATCGATTTTTACTTGTCTTGAATGTATACATGTTTTGTGATGTCTGCCTTGATGGATTGTCGTTGACGCTAGGTATTTTCTCATCCCCTCCCACCCTTGCCCCTCCCCCTTTTCACCCTGACAGCCCTTATCCCTTTAATTCCCATATGGGCCCGTTTTAGTTTATATTATTTCACACATTACATGTCTCTCTCATTTCGCCGCCCTTATGTTCACTCCAGGTTTTTGTTTGGTGTCTTCTGGGTGCCCTACTTGGGTATGTCGGGATGCTGCGTCCTTTGAATGTTGCCTTTGCATTGATGATCTTTATTCTTGTTTTTTTGTATACACATGTAGTATTTATTCAGTGAATTAGTGATTTCAAAATTTATATATAGGTGACCATTTTCGCAAATAACAACTTTAACGGACATGTCCGGGGTCCTTTTTCGCAGTGACTGAAAGGGCGGGCTTATTAAGCATAGAATACATTACATACAAACAAACTTATCTCCTCGCAATAAACTTTGGACATAAGAAGGCGAAATATTGGAACTACTTTTAGTCACATTGTTCAAATGGCGGCCTCCATGCGCCACCTTTATGGCCAAAGTAATAGAGATATTTCTCTTTTATACAGTAGAAGAAAGAATAATAACAGTGATATTTTGAAATTGATAACAATTTCGCTGCTAAATCAGGCATGTGTAAAATTAACGATATGTATGCTCGTATAGAAATGTTTCATCAGATTATCATTTTTCATTATGTTGTCCCTTATATTTAGAGCTAAGAAACTCTTTAATAAAACATTTATTTTTCCAACTTATTTGCATTATATGTATACATTAAATGTGTGATTTTTGTGTATGTCATATTTCATTTTGTATCATATATCACAAAACAAATACCCGCACACACTCGCACAACCCCCCCCCCCTAAAAAAAACAACAACAAAAAACAACAACAAAAAAAAACAAAAAAACAAAACAACAAAATACGAGGCCAAGTTTATAGATATTTTATTGAACAGTTTTAATTCTGCTTATATATCTATATAAAAACTCCCGAAAAAACGTCCTTTATGTACTGTATGATATACCAGATAGGGTAACAAATTATTCCATGTCAAATAACTTTGTTGATTTGAAAATGTACTTAAAACTAATTAAATAATCATTATCTATTGTTCTACTAGGTTATTTTGATTTCTTGCTGAACGAATCATTAGTTTTATTATATAGTAATCGGTCTGACATGCAGTTTTTATTACAATATTGTATCGCATTCGCATTTAATGTACTAGTTTGATATGCACGCAATCCTAAGCCTAGATATATATTTTCTTTACCTTTTTAACTTCATTTTACGAAGCACGCTATTCACAATTGAGCTGAAAGATTATACAAAAACACAGTAAATTGTCTATTATGAATATATATTTTACCTTCAATATCTATATCACACTAATAATGAGATTACAAATATTTGTCAATTGACAAGAAGCGACGCGCATTCGCGCACGCTTTGAATACGTACAGCAATTGATCGCATGATCATGTCATAACTTTCTGTAAGCCAGACAAGACGGAATTTGCAATGTTTATAAAGTTAATATTTTTATTAGATAATAAAAAGTAAGGAATAAGTTTTGTTTTAAACGAAATTAATATTATGTAGTGAAAAAATGAGTTGTTACATTTTAGATAAGGTAAGCTTTTCTTCTTTGATTAATAATAAAACGTTATCAATAAAGCATATTGTGAAATAATTTTCTCTTTTTATGTTATAAATAACATGTATATCTCTATATAAAAAACAAGAATGTATAAATTTCAGTTGATATAACTACACTTCTACACAATTATCATGATATAGTTGTTAAATATAATTCTAGAAATACGTTTAGTCGAATATATAAAGTAAGATTTAAAAAGAAAATACAATCAATTAATAATTCATGAATAATTGATTGGTATTTTTTTGATAATGAAAATGCTACAAAAAATGACACAACTACGAACTACAGACAAGTTTATTCAACATAAAACATAAAACAAATGCATTGCCAACATAAAATACATGTAAATTACACGGATATATTAACTTTAGTCTTTACAATTTTATACAACTTGTAAATATAAACAAAAACACGCGCATTATCATCATCATTATCATTATTACTTTAACTTAAAAAAAACACAGTTCTATGTAACAAAATTTTAAAGAAAATAAACAATGCTATTGTTTTGCTTTACCATTGCAATATAATTTCGGATCCTGAAAATAAGTAAAATAATTTCTAATTTGCTTAAATCTTATTCTTGAACTGTCTTAATTAACTTTCATAGTACAAACTATAAAATAGACACTAGGAGTCGAAGACTCACGTACAACGGGGCCTCAAAGGATCTGTTTATCTTATATCTTAATACCCCAAGGGGTGGAAACATCTTTGGGTTTTACTGATTTGCTTGCATCTTATCACTCGCCATACAAACAACTATTTTTTATCAAAAGATTTTCTGGGACATGTTTAAAAAAGGAATTCATGTTTCGATCATTTTATCTCAATGTCAATAAATGAACAAAACAGAGCAAAACGAAAATTACTGAAACTTATCAGATAATAATTGAACTTTTCATTCGTGTCGCTCGTCATTTTAAATTTATTGTCATCCTCTCAAATTCAAGAAAAAAACATTTCTTCTGTCAGATAAATAAATAAATGAATAAATGAATAAATGAATAAATAAATAAATAAATAAATTATTGTTCAAGGTTATGTAATGAGATTGGATAAACTTTCCTTGTATCATAGTTTGGGGACCTTTCTGTTGAAAATGTGTCAGAGTTAAATCGTATACATATACATGCACAGTGCGTTAACTGGAGTGCATGTATTATTCGCACTCCAGAGCATGCCCATTGATTGGCTCATTTTAATAGGGTTTACTAATTGTGATGACAGAGAAAGGGAAAGCGATAGAAATATCATATTCAGATGCTCGTTCATTGGTTACTTTTTTCTGGTGTTTTATATTGTGACAACAGGGAACGTGTGTTTTATTTTTTAACTATGATACAAAAGAAAAAGAACATCAAAACACTCGGCAATCTGATTAATACTCGGGGGCTATGCCCTCTCGTACAAATCAGATAGCCTCGTGTTTCGATGCTCTTTCTATTACTTAAATCTTAACGACCTTCGAATCCTACTGATTTGAATTTATGAGCCCCTATAGAATTTCTTATATCTTGTCTAACAATTATTTATTTATTATAGTTTGATAACTTTTTTATTAAAATGTGTCAGAGTTAAATCTATACCCAGACATGCACAGTGCGTTAACTGTATTGCAAGTATTAGTTACCCGCAGTCTAGTTACCGCGCTGCTTGTCGGAAATAAACATTGTGCATGCTACATTTGCATGCAACCTTAACTGGCTACATTTTTTCTGGGATTTATTTCTGCAGTATATTATAATTTGTATTTTATTTACAATACAACTCATTGTGCATGCTTTATAAAAACATGATTCAGGCCGTGTAAGTTATCAATATATAACTTGACTTATGCTAAATAGTTTACGCGTACTTCCGAGATAAAGTTCCTGATATTTATAGGTATGTTTGAGTATTTGACGGTTTTCTTGCCTTCAATTCTTTGTGACTTTGTGGTAGTTGAATGTCAGTTTGTAACTGTATTTTGGTGTTTATAAACTCAAGATAAATTTTACAATGAGCAATTAAAGATTTGTTAAGTTGTTTATTTTTTTCACTTTTTCCTTTTAAGTAAATCACCCCATACCTCCGAAGAACAATACAAAACATCTAATTATGCAGAGAGTTAAATTATTGAATATTCACGTTTGAGAGTACGGGGAAAGTTCAGTACATTTGTACAGCTAAATGTTTAACACTCACAGATTGGAAGATTGTTTCGACATTACTTTTCAATATAATCCACCTTTAATTTAATGCATTTGGCCAACTTTTCTTGTAAGCAGTCTATTAAATAAAAATTGTATGTTTGGTACTCAAACTAAGCCTCTGTAGCATCTTAAGCACATCCTCTTCCCGAAATATCGGTCCACTCAAGTGGGACGTCCGATTTCGGACAGACAATGATCCCTTGAAGCCAGGTTCTGACTGTATATCGAGTGCATTCATAAAAATATTCTTGTGCAACTCTTGACTTATGCACAGAGGTAATATCATTGTAAAGACGGATACCAGCCGCAAGTTTCTCCTTCCGCTTTTCATAGATAGCAAGCAAAGCCTTAATTATTAAATAATGTTGGCACAGTATAACTGACGTACCGACAGGCTTGTATTATATCAATATTATCACAGTCATAAAAGTCATGAAAACGTGACTGGAGGCTTGGTACGAGACTTAGGTTGGTTTAGCCACTGCGCTTCTATTGCATGGACTCTTGTTAAGTATTTGGGCATCAGTGGTGAAACAAATTTCTTCTCCTGTTACAAGATTTTAATGATGAGTATGAAAGTCTTCTGGATTGGCACTGTACACAGTGACTTTTTAAGAGCTCTTGACTTTACTTTTCCTTTTTCTGACGACTTTGCAGGTTTCTGGGTTTTCACCAGGAAGACACTTTTTACATGCCAATATGTTCAAGGTTATATATTAAACAGTTCCATGATTCTCCTGGCTGATGACATTAGCAGGGCGACCTGGCCTAGCGCCATATTCTTAGGAGTTTCTCCAACGTTTATATTTTGCTGACCATTCTGTCACTGTGGAATACATTTGCCTACTGTCAACAAATAAATTATCCATGCGGCGATTGATTTCTTTGGCGTTTATTTCCTTCTAAGCCAGAATTGTATGACTGCTGTTATTTTGTAAAAGTACAAAAATTCAGAACAAACTTTGAATTGTGTTCTTAGGACTCTTATTTACTCCCCTAATAGTTACAGAAATACACTGCAACAAACTTCTTTTTGGCCGCTATATAGTGTTAATTTTTTATTTGCTGATCTTTTTTTGCAGTTGTAAATCTGATAATGTAAGCAATGATTTATGTACAATATGTTTGTTTATATGTATATGACGAGAGACAATATAGTTTAAGCCAATAAAATGTTCTCCTTCTTTTAAATATATTACAAGTTTTTTTTTGTATTGTAATCAAAGTCCTATCGATTTAAAGAAAGAAAGCAAGCATTCGTGCATATTATCCAACGGAACAGCAGGTACAACAATAATCTTTATGCTCGCGTTCCTAGTGTACAGCATTATTGTTGCCATGTTTGATACATTTGCGTTATTTGTTGATTGTCTTCAGTTCATGCGAAAGATAAAGGTAAGAAATAAAAAAACTTCTAAATAATAACATGAGTGATCAGTTGTAAATTTGAACCAATTTTAAGCACAAAGTGTACACAAAGTATCTCCTTTGATACATCATAAAAGGTAATTTTTGTGGACAAGACGCTTTTCTGTACATTTCGCAGCGGGTGGCGATGCAAAGTATTGAAAGAAAATAAAATGTAACGACATTACTTCTTTTTGCATTCGTTTTGTTCTACGGGTAAATATGGTTTTACATATGAGCAATACAATATTTCAAACGACCATCTACTTAATTATTGATAGGCCCAAGGATCTGACAACTACTTATTAGTTGTCAACCTCGCGTGACCTTTCGAACCGGTAATCATGGGCGAGCTTTCACAACTTTAAATTTGATGCGGTTTCTTATTTAAAACAAATACTGAGTAGCTAATTTTCACGATTTCGAGAACAAACATGACGTTGTCTATATAGATGGCAGGTAAACTGACAAAACAATCTTGCCCATAAAAAATTGAGTCCATTAATTATCAGTTTAGTTTTTTTCAAATTACTTCAAACATTTTTTAAACAAAAATCAACAATTTGTGTTACTTCCACGGACAACGATATTTTGATACTTCGTCTTTTACCTATCTGTAAAGGGCGGTTTGATTGCATGGCTAAAATAGCTTTATTTGGAAATCCAAATCAAAAATGCGAAACAAATACGGTGGCAATCAGATCTAAACGCAATAAATAACTTAAGTAGATATTAACTTTAGTTAGATTGTTGCAAACGATTATTTGGAAATTAAAAATTTTCGCCGACAACCCTTTTCTAAGATTGTCTTACACATTTAATTTCAGGTTAGAGACAAAAGTGACTTAAACACCGAAAAGTCATTTCCCAACAAAATACAGTGGCGAATAATCCAAGGCCGCCGGCCAATCTACTTTTAAAATTGTTTTTCTGATGAGAACAACTTATATGTTAATTTATATCAAATAAACAATTTATCTTATATAAAGAGTATATTTGTTTAGTCTAAACAAATTGTCAGAACTGACACATTATGCACTTAAGGTTATTATTTCTCCTTAGTAATAGAAAATAATTATGTATCTTTTATTTTCATCTTTCAAACATGACCGGTATAGCCATGCACATGGTTATCTTATAGCCAATTAACTTCATTTATTTTATGCTTTTCAGTGGATTAATGATTTATCCGTGAAATTATATATTTTATAATTTCACAGTGAAAATTATCAAAATATAATTTCACACTTTTCAATGACGAAACTAATTTCTTAAGATTTTCCCCATGTGGTACCTCAATTTTATTTTTGCTGACAATTCTGACATTGTCAGGCTGTTCAGAGAAAAGCAAAGCTGAAATTTATAAATAACTTAAATGTCAAAAGTAATAAAAAGAAGAAAACTTACTTCTATTCATTCAAATTACCAATCACTAAATATCGTCTCTTTTTTTGTTTCATTTTTACAATCTGAAAAATCCATTCCTTCCACAAGCAAAACTGCTCTTGAAGACATTTGGGCATATTTGCGTATCCTACGAGCAATAACTGCCGTATGCTAGATGAAAACTTGAAAAGCAATGACAGCCATTAGGCCGAAGAATAAGTAAATAACCCAGCGTTCGTTAAGCAGGTTTTCACTTTTTCAAGTTTTTCAATTTCATTAAAACACGATAAATAAGTATTTCCGTATTCACATGTGTTTACGCAAGAAGAGTGATGTCATTTAAATCGCTGTAGCGCACATTCATTGGATTGTCATTAAGAAGGCTTTCTCGCGTTGTAAAGTATATTATATATTATTTATTGTACATGTTTTTTACTGTGCATACATATATATTTTAACCTCACACAAATGTTTTATAGCATAAATATAATTTATTGAACATCGTTTTTTTATTTATCATTTTGCAACACTCTACACGCCATATTCACGAGGAAATAAAGCATGCGACAAAATTCAACGTTGAAATGCTTCAAACATTTCATTCGGGAATGTAAAATATCGCTCAGTTATCTTTAAAAACACGAAAGGACGATACAAGACTTTTAGGAAAAAGCTGGCATGTAAATAGTGGTCTTTTAACAGGCCAAGATAGCAAACCTTATTTTTAAGCTGGGAAGGTAACGGTTATTTAAAAGTGTCTTCTTACAGACGTATAGTCGTATAAATATTTTAAAATAAATGTTTTCAAATATAATACTTTTACCAACCGGCTCTTTAATTAAATACGGTCCAGTAAATCACTTATTGTTATACAAGCAACTTTATGGTAGTAAGGGGGTTAATCTTTAGTTTTTAGTGGTAAGGAATCAAGCAAAAATTGAATTACCTCTTAGACTGTTATTCGAATGAGGCTACGACAACTCGACCCCTTAGACATCTCGACCCCT
Organism: Ruditapes philippinarum; assembly: GCF_026571515.1. Lineage (NCBI taxonomy): Eukaryota > Metazoa > Mollusca > Bivalvia > Venerida > Veneridae > Ruditapes > Ruditapes philippinarum. Next base: position 10,935 of record NW_026859517.1, read on the forward strand.
GACACTTAGACCCCTAAGACACTTAGACCCCTTAAATATACCGGACATATCGACCCCTTAATTGATGTAATGTTATATTGTGAAAGACCGTGCTTTTTTAAATAAAACACAAAGTAATGACTAGGTTAGAACATTTTCAGCCGTTTATTAATCATTTATGTATATTATTTACAAAAAAAGGTAACATACATAAATATACATGTACACACATATCATTAAAATAGCAAGTAACAATCAATTTTTCAAAAGTTTTATTTCATGCTGTATTTATTCTCTCTTCCTTATGATATTGTAGCATTGTAATACTCATTGACCGGATACTGTACCATTTTGTGTCATTATAAATTTTGTAATAACGCCGTGCTGTACGATATGATATCTTCTAGTACCTGGGTGAATAACAGATATGTTCTGTTCTGTTCTGATGTGAAGGAGCGTCACTTCAAATACTAAAAGTGAACTGTACGACGCTTATAATAAACGTTTCGTGACTTGTGACCGTGTAACGCGAGCGTGAAACCGATCGCTACATGTAGTGATATTTCTACGTTTACGCACGGCATTCACGGACGAAAAGGTCATCTGTCTACGCCAGATGCAACAGAAAAACTTATTGAAGCAATTATAAAATGCCCTATTCTGTACGACCAGTCCTTAAAGGAGTACAGGGACACAGACATCAAAGACCGGGTTTGCAGACAATTGCTGACTTTCTCAACATTTCTGTTTGAAAAAATTCAAGTATTAAATTATTATGCCATTACGGATGACTTGATACATTTTTGTTATGAATGAATACATTAAAAATACCCAGTTATCAAGCATATTTATAAACAATTGTTTTCACGCTAACCGGATGAATGGAATAGTGTGGGCGTGAAAACTCACGCCTCACGTTCATGTTTTTTCACGCACACGTTAAACGTCCACATCGCGCTCCCGTGAAACGCATACATATACGACGTTAAATCATCACACTATATAGCTGTTTATATATATCACACTGTTGTATTTTTTCTTGATGACTTTAGATAATGCACTATATAAAAAATACACAAAGAAAAAAATTTGAAATATGAGACAGGAGTTGTATGATGTTAACTTTCATTTTTGTCGTCAATATGTATGAATGTGTATCAAAAATAAACTCTTTATTAATTAATTTTTTTTCTTGGATAAAGTGTGGGGCACGCTCATTCTAATTTTCACCGTTGCAAAAATGAATTTTAATTGTATTAGTAGTGCATCATTAATGAATTTTGTAAATATCTGATAGACGAAGTCAATAATAATATATTCAACTACAATGTTTATCATTTGCCTAAAATTGTTGAAGCTATTTTTTATTTTGTTAAATACAATGGGGATCAGCTTCCGTAAATTATTACGCAGTCAATAATTACATTTCCGTAATTTTTACACACAATTCAATATTTTATTTAGTATACACGTTCATTACATCACACGAAACAACAACAACAACAACAACAACAACAATAATGATAATAATAATAAAAACTGAAGTTTACAAATTAGTTATTTTATTATGAATTTCGTATTAATTATATGTAAATGGAAAAATGAAACATTACTCACTTCTGTGTTGCACCTTCTCACAAATGTCGTATGTGACGCCAAGTTGTAAAGGACGAACAGAGCAAAGGCTTTCTATAACATCAAGAATAATTTGTAACGCGCGATGTTTTCTTTAGAAAAAATTGTTATTTAATGCACTAATGACAAAATTATGAATTATTTGTTTATTAATCACCAAAATTAAATTAAAAAATGGAAATTTTGCAAAAAAAAACTTTAAAAATTTCAAAAACAGGGGTCGCAAACTGTGACTTATCGTAAAACATTTCAGAAAAACTTAAATTTGAACAAAAAAATATTATTATATTTTTTTTTCAATATTTTCAAAATATACTTACGGTTCTTTTAAAGCACAGCTTTTGAAACAGGGGTCGAAATGTCTTAGTCATTAGGGGTCGAAAAGTCATCCTACAAGGGGTCAAAGAGTCAAGGGGTCTAAATGTAATGTAGTGAAATATGATTTCATGGATACAAGATATCAAACATTTTACTATTAGATTTTCTCTTTTTATAACACTGATAATTGATAAAATTATACATATAATCACATTTTTTTCGCGCTAAAGATCGTTTGGTAACTTTTATAAAGCAAATTCAGAGATATTTGAAATAATTTATTTTGTGAAAGATTGTTCATTTCTACTATATTTAAATGTTATTTTAAAATTGAAAATATTCATATTTGGATATTTTCAATCTGTTTGTAATAACGTTTTCCCCTGTAATTTGGAAAAATTACGTAAGATGTCTTATTTCATTATCTCTGAGACATGTGCATTGCTTTTCAAGTCCGACGGGATCGCAAGGGGAATTCTTAAAAGCATAATTGTGTCTCATATTTCCTTTTAAGACACCCTTAGCCTAGATTTCCCTTTATTCTACTTTACTCCTATCATAGACCACGATAGCTACTATAAAAGTTACTTTTATTTTGTCTTATATCTGTATTCAAGAGATTCAGCACATAATTTCAAAATTTGCGTAGAATAAACAAGCACTTTTTTAAGAACCCTCTTATATGTAGTAAGTGTTATCTGATTTGTATAGTGTGAAATAAAGTCTTTCATCTTATTCATCGCTATATTTTCATGCTATCATTTTATTCATGCTATCATTCTTTATTAGCTAGGCAAGAATCTCTGCACAGAGGACAAAAAATATACAGATATGAGGGGTCCCCTACCTGTAAAATGCATGCAATATAAAAATATTACAAGAAAAGCATTGATTAAAAGCATCAAAGGGCGTCCAAGCAAGAAATGCAGAAAGTGAAGATGAACTAGTAGACATATGATGACAAGATATTCTTATAAACTTTTCAATGGTTAATTGGTTTTTACCAGATTGAACGGACGAAAGACATTGTTCATTATGAACTTTGATTGGCATGCTAGAGATTAAAATATAACTTGTTATTTCTTTATGATCGTGATTATTAGTAGCAACAGATATACATGTATACAATCATTTATAATCCATATGTGTAACGCATGATCAACACCATGCACTTTTGTGGAATTGTCTCTTATCGCTATAAGCAAAGACCCCTTCTTTAGTTATCTGTTCACACTTAGTAAAAATATGACACTGGTTATATTACCATGTTGATCATGTTGAGCATAATTGTTTATTATACAATATTGTAGTATCTATTTTAATATAAAAAATACAGATTTTATGAATATTGTTTTCCTCTCTTTTTTGTGTTGTATGTGCTATTTTAATACTGAGTTTTTTACGTTTACTACTCTTTTTTTATTATTAAAATTGTAAAATAAATTTTAAGAATTCAATTGTCATATTGACCGACGATTAAAAGTCAAAACTTAACTGGAAAAAGTCAGTAAATTATGGTTAATCTTTCAATATATAATATTGTTTATTCTTAAACCATGTACATGTATATTTGTAATTTTCTTTATCATTTTTTAAATTATCAATCAATTAAACAATTCATAAAATCTAATATGTAACTTTGAATAATTCCTCGACATCTTTACTAAACACGAATGACAAATTAGATAAAATGTTTCAAAGTTGATAGTGTCATTTTAATACCATAAATATTTAGCTTTTTTTTCTCAATTATTGTACATATTTATTGTTTTTATCTCATATAGATAAAATGAAACATGCTATTGTTGTTGTTGTTGGTTTTTTTTTCTCAAATTGTATGTTTATGTATAATAATAATCAATAAATTTGAGAGTTGATCTATGTTTATTAATTATTGTAACCAAACTAAGTGACAAACATTCATTTTGGAAAAAAACTTATTTATCTGTAAAATATTTGTTCTGTTATGTAACGATATCAAACATCTACTCCAAAACCGGGAGAGACCGGACAATAAATGGTGGTACTATTCGCCGGTCACTAGTAAATCCCGGTCAAAATAGACCGGGAGAGACCGGGAATTACCGATAGGAGTACATCCCTCTATAAATAGATTTTCGTCATCATTCTATTTTAACATGCCACTGTGTACTACAAAATGATAAATAAAAAACCCGAAGAGACGGAAAACAAATGGAAAAGGTTATTTCATTTGAAAATGTTTGCATTGCGAAATTCTCCAGTTCGCTATTCATTGTACATATCGCAACATTTCATTTTTAATTAATAATAATCAAGCACCCTCATACCGATCGGAATGATCGGCTTTTATTATGACCTACTAAAAGGCTCGAGAAGTTGCTGTCGCCCTTTCACAAAATCTGACTTCATTCCATAAAGGGCGCCGCGCTTCGGCGCGGGCGCCAATACCGTTTTTGATATCTATTTTGTTCCATATAATAGAGTATATGGTAATCAGATGAAAATTATCTATATATCTTCGCAAAATCTGTTACGCTCTGCTCCATTTTTTGCTATATCAGAATTTTTTATTCGCCCTCAGACCTTCAGGACATAAAATGGTATGGCTGTGTTTACATTTTGCACAAAAGTTTGTTATCTCAAAACACACGCTTGTTTCATATTTTCTTTGAAATGTTTTGTTACTGCTTGATAACAATGATTTTGTTAATATTTTGCATTAAGCTTTATTTAATCAAAACACAAGTTTCGCTTGATTTTCCTTGCAATAAACCTTTTATTGAGTTATATTATTTAAGCACATTTTCTATAAGATTATTGGTTTCCACACAAAAATAACGTTTCTCGGATTTATGTGATTGTGTAAATATTTTAATATACGTACGAATATTAAAACACAGGTAAAGTGAGATTATCTCTGCAATCAGCTTTTCAAATTTGATAAAATTGATTTCGTTCATTAAAATGAAATAATGAAAAACAAAAGCCTTATAAGAGAACGACCAAATTACAAAATTTAAAATAAGGCAGGATCGGTTATTGAGTCTGTTCACGAGAGTGGTAATTGCAAGAGACTGTCTTTGCTATCTTACATTGGCAAGCAGTACACCCGAAAATCTTTTGATTAAATACGTTCAACTATTTTCTATCACAAGTATTCCACCTTACTTCCTCAAACAAATAAACTATATAGACTTCTGAAATATTTAAAGGAAAAATTATCATCGGTGCAATTTTATACAATGCATTTGCTATTTTCAAGACACATTTTTGTTCATAGTACCTCCTTGTAAATTTGTCATCGGGCGTATTTTGCTTTGCCTCAGCGGAGTACTTGTTTTAACATTTGTGCAATAAAATAGGTTATTTAAACAGTTAGTTTTCTCTCAGATGGTCATCTCATATATCGTGTTTACTCAAAACCAGTGTCGCACTCAGATTGTGCCATATGACTTACATGTAGTCTTAATTGATACACATATTGCTTGCAAGCTTCAATGAGCTTTAATCTATTTTATTCTAGTAGTATCTTATTTATTTTACACGCAGTGTTAAATAATACTTTGATATTGTTCAGTTGACTGTGTTAATTGTCTTGATAATGAAATATAAAATAGAGTATTGATCTCTTTCAAATACCTGTAGTGAGTCTTGTAAACATCCAAGTATATTGTGTGCTATGTACCGTTGGAAACTGTCGTCCCTTATTGTTCATTTCTATGTTTGTTGCCCTTGATTATATGCATTGATGCGAATCTTTGTTTTAGAAATTATGTAATTATTGGATCCATTTACCTTACCCTTACTGTTGCGCCCGTGGCCAAGTGGTTAAAGTCGTAAACTTCACACAACTTGCCCTAAGAGCTCTGAGTTCAAATACCAACAGAAACTTGGAATTCTTATATGTAAGAAAGCTATCCAGGTAGCTAACGGAATCGTCGGTGGTTTCACCCAGGTGACCACGTGTTAATGAAATAATGCACCACGGAAAGGCACTTGAGTTCCTTCTCCACCAGTAAGACTTAACCCTCACCTCTTAACCCTTATACTGTTCTCCCCGTTCACTAGCCTAAATACCCTCAAACTTGTTTTGTAGTATTTATTGTTTGATAGTTCGATGGTCTTGTCCGGGGCTTTGTCCCTTGAACGGTGCTCCTCTTGCTGATCTTTATATTAATATTTCATAAATAGAGGATTTTGAATGAGTGTTGGTTCAATACTGAATTTATTGAACGAGTATTATAAATTCAGTAATGATCCTAAACGAATATAATATTCTATTTATCACATACCAAAACTAAAGACAGTATAAAGTGCAAAGGATTCATTTTTCACTGACGCACATATAGTGTAACGCATTTAGTGCGTATTTACTTTGTGTTTGTTTAATGCAAATAACGTCACGTCCAAATAAATGCACGGTCGTGCAATAACATTTTACGGAGTCGCAAAATCAGCACGGGTATGTGAAAAATGTTCAATTTTACACAAAACTACATTAAACATTTCCTAATACATGTATAGCTTTTATCAAAATCAGCACGGGGTGATACATGTTAATTTTTACATAAATTACTTTAAACATTTCTTAATACATGTATAGCAAATATATCAAGAAAGTTTTACACCTGAATAGATCTGAGGGACGCAATTTGTGATAGCTGGAATACAAAATGAATTTCGAAGAGGCTTCAAACTACATCAAGGTGGTCTTATTGATAATGAATGGCGGAACGTTCATTTTAAGAAGATTAATACACAAGGTTGTGAATGAATCAAAGAGAACACTTGATAACTTTTTATCTCAAAGTGAAGAACAATTAAGAAAAAAACTGAATACAAAACAAACCGAATTAGTTTTTCCAGGACAGGGGCAAACAAGAGACATAAATGAATGGGATATCTCATTACTGATCTTGGTTTTACTAGAGGTATTTCAGGGTTATTTCAACGGTCAAGACATACTGTCGATAAAAGAGATAAGAGGTCAAAGAAATAAGATAATTGGACATAAATCAAATGCAGTGATGAATCAGAAGGAATTTAATTCACATTGGTACATGACTTTACGTGAACTCAAATGTTTGGCAGTTTTATTACCTGCCGAAGACCAAAAAGATCTAAACGACATAGAGACAAGTATATATCATACTCAACTTATACAAGATTTAATAGAGCAAAGTGATGAGATTAAGGAATTGGAATCGTCTGGCGTTAAAGAAAGGATTATGCAATTATGTGCCAAAGAAATATCAGAAAATGAGAGTAAGATTTTTTTTTTTCAAATTTACTTTTAAATAATACTTTAATAAAAAAAACCGTCTTTTGTGTGACAGACTTTGTAAACAAATGCAAATTAAGTTAATTTCAAACGAAAGATCTTGATGCCTACTAGCATGTCGCATCTGCACTCTCAAAGACACACATACGTTTATTCGCACACTCACATAGAGAATTAAAATCACCAAATATTTACTTCCTAGACTCATTTAGCCTTACGAGTATATGTTTATAGTTCTTATTTTCCAAAAGCTTTCTATTTACAGTGTCACATTATAATAAAGTAACAATTTATCCCTAAAGAACGTTCAAAACGGCAAAATAAAAAAAAATGTTGCTAGGACGGTTTGATTTAACGTTTAAATTGACAGTTCTGAAAAGTAAATTCCACGACCAATTACGCAAATCATTTTTGTTTCTGTTGCCTTTTGCATCTTTGTACTTTTAAGACAAATAGTTTTACATTCAGCACTACTCTCTTCAAAGGTTAAGCATCTATCATGTTCTTAGAGCATATGCATATTGTAACAAAACTCATCTTTGCTCTTTCCAAAGAACTTAATGTTTATTCTTTCCTGAGGCATAAGATGTCTTTTAACCCAATCATAGATTTACCCACCATTTAACGCATTTTTTATCCCCCATTTGTTGTTTCAAATGGTGAAAAAATGCATTATTTAGGCCCCAACACTTGTTTTGCTTAAGAAATGTTGTTTAAAAATGTGATTACTTCCGCGCCACCCCCTATCCAAAAAAGATACATCAAGGGGTTGCCAGAGGGGGATATGCCCCCTTCTGTTTTGGGGTTTGAAGGTGGCGGTAGCCCTCACGTAGCCATGAAAATTTTGGATTTGTGAAAGGCTAAAAATGAACCCAGGTCGATCATAATGTAACTTTTATCATCCAACGCTGAAAAGCCTTTGACTCAATTTTGATAGAAAAAAATCAACGCAAAATAGTGATTTTTGGCGATTTGTTAGATGTCTCCTCGGTGCCATGGTAACAGGTTATTTAAGACTGAGCGTACTGTTAGAAAGGCAATGGTACAGTCAAGATGTGTGCCAAGTTTGATTAGTATTGAAGCAGTTTTAATAGTTTTATAGCAATCTGAACTTATAACGGGTGACTGTTCAATGAAAATAGCCATTTTTCACAAATTACTCATGCGGTAATTGGTTAATAAAAGAAATAAAAAATTCTATAATACATCAATTGTTCTTCAAAATTATAAGTAAGCCCATGTTTTAACATTGAAAACGCGATTTGGGGTATTTTCAGATATTTTCATCATTTTCTGTTAACCCATTATCAGATATATACGCCTTTTTCATCCCTTTTATGTTGTCTCGAAAGGTGAAAATGACTTCTTTATCCCTAACACTTGTTTTTGTTTGAGAAGTGACAACTTTTTTCGCGCCGCCACCTATCCAAAGGCTACATCAAGGGTTGCCAGAAGGGGGATTTGCCCCCTTCTGTTCGGGGGGGGGGGGTTGAAGGGGGAGGCAGTAATTTGAACATGTAACGGGAGACTTTTCAATGAAAACAGCCATTTTCCACTAAATACATATGCTGTTATGGGTTAAAAGATAATCGATTATATTAACATGCATGAATAGCAGCAACACAAAGAAATACGATTCGATCAAACTAAAAATAGATAAGGCGTAAAACTAGTAGGCAATATGGTTTTAACTTTTTAATAATTTTATATATCTTTGAACTATTGGACAGGCCTGACAAACATTGATTCTTTATGAAAACAAGTAAAAAGGGATTCTTCCTTAAACAATTTATGTTGAGTTTAGTAATGTTACAGAGAGCGTCCGTTTCCGAATGGTTATAATCGTCGAGTTCTAACCATTTGCCCCTTGTATATTCGAATGCCGACTGGGACTTTGTATTCTTTGCATTCGATGGTTGTACTTAGGGCCCAGTTTCTGCCTGATATAATGCACGAAAGCACACTTTAGGTTTCCTGCACCAGTGAAACGGGAAAATCGCTTTATGAGCTATTCTGTGTTGGTGCGTCGTGAAACCTGACTGCCAACTATAAAGCAACTGTTTAAACTTGCATGAATGTGCTTTTTATTTAGTTTTATTATATAGTTTTTGCTATTTAATTCTTAACAAACCATAGTGATTTTTTAAGTAGTTATCAGCCATCAAATTCTTCTGGAAAAAGTAAACGAAATTTTTATTGTCAGTATAGTATGAGTTGAAAATTTTTCCCTGTAAGTTGTGAACATTCATGGCTAGATACTGCAAGCTGATACTGAACGTAAGATTTTGACAAACTGACGCATCATTTATTGCGAACATACTTCATACATTTATACACTACCTATTTTGCAGACTTAAAGGAGCTTCTTTATGGAAGATTGTTAGACATAATGAAGGATAACGAACAAAATAAAGAACATGAAATAGGTAAATTAATCTTACATTTCAAAGCATATCAGGAAATCATGTATAAGAATAACCTTTTAATCATTTAAGGAGGAAAACTTTATTTGGATGTGCTTTATAACAAAAGTCAGGTTAACATCACATTGAACAGAGGACAAAATGCAAAAGAGGGCGTGGCACTGAAATCATAAATAAAATGTAAGATAAAATTTGGAAAGATTTTAAATATAAGTGTCAAATGTTATCAAGGTTATATGTTTAAAAGAAAATCTCATTCATTTGGGTTTCCATTAAGGTTGTTATACTTATTATCTATTAAATGCTAATAAAACACATACAATTCATCAATTTAAATAATTAAAGTATTGTGAATAACATGACTTTTGCAGGCATCACTCTCAGATTATCAGTAAAGACAGGCAATCGACAAAGCAGGAAACATGCACAGCAATCCATCCTGGAAGCATCTAATCAAGTTATATCTAAGGACGGAAATACCGATGACGACATGGTATCGGCTACTAAAAGATTGTTTTCTGAAATAGAAAACCTGGATGTAAAAATTATCAAAGTAGATGAGGGATCAATTTTATTAAAAGTCCGTTGTTCGACAAGAAAGTCAATATATGACATGAAACATTATTTGACAGGGCCAATTGTAACAGACACGTTATTGTGCTTAGAAACAGCTGTGAATAAAACATGTTCTTGTAGAGCTAAAATCACACTTAATGTGGATCTGGATAGTCTTGAAAAGGCAATTTCAACTTTAGGTATCAATGATTTATTAAGATTATTTTTCTATTTTGGCGCAATTTAGCAAATCTTCCAGTAACATAAGCTTTAAGGTATTTTGTTTTCAAATAATGACAGTTATGACAGTTGTGTACGATTGAGATATTATTTTATATATACCCTGTCATTATTTGACCAACATTTTCGTTAAATGTTACATCTAATTAAGGTTTAAGATGTGTAACCGTAATACCGTTTTTTTAAAGTTGAGGAATCGAAATATAAATGGTGTGGTTATTTTTTCAGAGAAGGAGATGAATACCGATGTGGTTTATCTAACTTTAGGCAATGGAAGATCCAGTGTAAAGAAAGCTGTTCGGTATTTTGAGAGTTCTGAGTTTCTCAAAAACCTCAATGATTTATCAGAAGCCGTTACAAATAAAATCGGAGAAAAAGTAGAAATTTGTGCGGAAATCGTTAACGAGAAGTTAGAGGTACATGTATTTTCACTTTATTATTGACTTAACAATGAATAAATTTTCTGTTCAGATTATGCGTAAATTAGATAATATATGTACGATAAAACTAATAACAAAATCTTTGTACACATCTGGAGATGTTCTAAATTCAAAATTTCACCATTTTTGTGTTTAATTGTTGAATTCTGCTAAAACCGGTGCTAGGGGTCGTGGACGGTAATTTGCACTTTTCAGTTCCATCCATGACCAGGCTTAATCAAACCGAGCCTGCAACATTGTCAATTAAGTGATCAAAGCTCTGACTTTATTTCAACTGTTTCAATAAAATCATTATAAAACACTCATTCATATCTTTTATTTATTGAACAAGCAAATTGGTTACTTAAAAGTTGTTTTATAGCACCTTTGCTGATACTTATTATGAACACATATAGTAACTTATTGTCACAAAATACATTATATTTCAAAATAATGTGATTTTTTATTGCAGTCAGAAACAAGTAAAACTTGTCAGCTATTTGAAGAGAGCCCGCCCAGTTCACCAATGAAAAGAGGTCAATATAGTTCACCAAGAAGAGATAGCTCTACTAGAGACAGTAGAGGGGAAGCTGTAACTAGCAGTAGCAGAGGAAGGTCAAGGAGTAGAAGTGGTTCAGGTGAAAGGGCAAGAGGGATTGAAGGACCAGTTCAAAAAGCAGATGAAAGCACGGTTGATTTGCTTTCTGAAAGGGACAAAAGCATGGAAGTAAGCATTCAATTTCCACATTTCTAAAGTTTTCAGTATTTCTTCACCCAAGTTGTCAAAACCCTTTATGAGATGAAATACACTTAACAACTTGAGTAAATGTGTTATTGACAACCTGAATCTTGTAGTTTAGAATAATAAAAAAACAATAAATTATCCCTATTTTACCATCCAAAACGGCAATATTGAAAATGTTGCAGGCTCAGTTATATTGAGCAAGTTCATGGCCGCTTTTGGAAAGTGCAAGTTACCTTCCACGCCCTTAACTCCGGTGAGCAGATGTCAACATTTATCATGAAATAGTAAAATTTAAAATTTAGAAACATACTCAGATGTGTTCCTACGGTAGTCATCAAGGAAGCCTCAATGTGTCACGTAAGTCCCATTTCGTGTGAAAAAGCGGCGTATGGTATGACTGTTATTAAAATTGGCGGCAGAAAATGCATTTATATAGCTTTTCAAAAACCGAGTTCTATGGACTTATTAAATTCCCCTCGTAGTTACAAATAAAATACACGGTAACAAAATTCTAATTGGCCACTATATTATGTAATATGTTATTTGACGATTACGTTACACTTATGAACTTGATAATTTATGCAATGATTTATGTCACAGTCCTATCGATTTAAAGAAAGAAAGAAAACACGCATTTGTGCATAAAATTATCCAACGGAACTGCAAGGGCAACAATAATCTTTATGATCGCGTTCCTAGTTTACCTAATTGTACTTGTCATGTTTGGTATACTTGCGTTCTTTGTAGATTTCTTCACTTCATGCGAAAAAAGGTTAGAAATTAAAAACTTTTTCATAATGACATGATTTATCAGTTTTTACAATTGACTTGAACCAATTAAAGCGCAAAGTGTGTGCCGAGCCACTTCAACCAAATTGTAGGGACCAACGGTGTGTTAGTTATCAGATGCAAAGTATTAAAAACAAAATCAATTGTAATGAAATTACTTCTTTTTGCATTTGTTTTGTTCTAAGGGTGAATATGGTAACCAATTTTACATATGAACAATATTTTACACTAACAACTTTTTCAAAGATTGTTACAAACACATAATTGTAGGCGATAGACAAATTGACCAAAACACCGAAAAGTCAGTTCCCCCAAAAGACAATGGCGAAAAATCCAAGGTTGCAGGCCAATATGATTTCAAAATTGTTTTTCTTGTGAGTACCACTAATAAATATACTAAGATATATGAACTGAACGATCTATCTTGTAAACCATACTTGTTTAATCTGAAAACATCGTCTGAACTAAATGAAACATAATGTACTCAAAGGTTATTATTTCGCATTAGGAATTTTCAAGACAATAACCTTTACTTTATATCCATTTCAGCATATCCCTTATATTGAGATAAGACAATTTGTTCTTACCGGTGCATGTTCTTAAAATATGGGGGAGGGGGGGGGGGGGGGGGGGCAGGAGCAATTTCATGATAACACTTTCATATTTATCTAACACTTGTACAAATGTTTATCAAAAATGTATCACTTGATAGCGCCATATCATATTTAATTATACACAACTTTGTTTGTTGGTCAATCTTTAGGTGGCTTAGCCCTATCTTTGCGATCGCATCTAAAAGACGTTTAGAACAAGATGATATGTTTGACATAAGCGACGATGAACGTTCAAAGAATCTTGGAGACAAACTAGAAAGGTAGAAAAGATCGTCTGTCCAAGCAGTTGTCTCTTAGAATTTATCTTTATAGCTTTTGTGCTTATAATAGTTTCATCCTTTTAATTAATGACATTTTAATCATTTTTTAGATAAAATTGACAATTAACATGTCTATTTCTATATGTAACAAATAATTTCATGTTCTTTATCGAAAAAAACACACACCAATTAAGGTAAATTTTTAATATATGTTCCTTTACTCCTTCATTTTGCAGCATTTTTTGAATTTTAAATTTGTGGTATGTTTTCAAATACCCACTTCGAAAAAGTCTTCCAATTGTAATTAAAAATTTTTTAAGAAAAAAAAAAATTTGGCCACAAAACACCATACGTCTGTTTTTAAAAAAGGGGTTTTTTTTGTATTGACCCAATGTACAATGTCGTCATTGTTAAATTTCATTCAGACTTGAATTTCTGAATAAAATTTAAAACAAAACATTTAACGTGAAATATTCAATATATAATGCGAAAGAGTACAAAATACAATGTCTTTCTTTTATTTTTTGCTGCATTGCATTGTCAAGTTTCTTCGAATTGATATCATCCACGTCAGCAAATTGAATTCTTTGTTTACACTCTTTCTATCTTGCAAATCTGTAATAATTACATGTACAAGACTCTAACAGGGGGTAATATATTGAACGATTAAGTAATTCACAATCTACATTTCACGATAGCGGTGATTTTTTTCGCAACTCATTTTCAAGAACTTGTTATAATATCCACATAGTTTGCGCCGATGTTTATGTATATTTCACGGACTGGGACCTTGATACTTTCAGACCACATCGGAAACCAAAACAAGATGAGCATAAAATGCTTATTTACCACATTCTATCATGTACTAAGCGATTAATTATTATCATCTACCCTTTCAGAGCATGGTCCAAACAAGTAGAAAGTTGTAGAAAAACGAAAACAAAACCTAAGCTGTATTTGTCATTGATATCGGTATTTTGGAAACCGTTTGTCTCATATGGATTCCTGTTATTTTTTGAGGTATTTGACTGTACATGTATAAAACCGTGTACTGCATGTTGTCTGCATATATCAATCTTTAAAGTAATTGTGGGTGCACAGATCATTTTGCATATTTTTGGTTAGCTTTATCTAAGAAGTTAGTTTCATTTTTCTCTACATACAAGATATGTTACAAAAAGTATAATTTATGAGCCGCGCCATGACAAAACCAACATAATGGGTTTGCGACCAGCATGGATCCAGACCAGCATGCGCATCTGTACAGTCTGATATGGATCTATGCTGTTCGCTTACAAACTCTATAACAAGTAGAGAAACTGATAGCTCAGAACAAAATATTATTAATTCCTTTTAGAAATTATATACATTCATTAATATGTACATATAATTGAGCCGTGTCATGACAAAGCCAACATAATGGGTTTGCGACCAGCATGGATCCAGAACAGCATGCGCATCCGCAGTCTGATCAGGATCCATGCTGTTCTGGATCCATGCTGGTCGCAAACCCATTATGTTGGTTTTGTCATGACACGGCTCAATTATATGTACATATTAATGAATGTATATAATTTCTAAAAGGAATTAATAATATTTTGTTCTGAGCTACTGTCTTTAGGTGTTTGGTGTTTTTTGTTTTTAAAAGAAACATTTATTGAAATTAAAAATGTATTGCATAACAATAAATAGGAAATCATGAAGGTCAATATAGGAAAAACTCTTGTTTGCCATGACAAAGAAAATATGTTTTTTGAAATCGCATTAACAACATGTTTGAATGCATCAAAGAGAATGCGACTGTATGTTTTTTTTTGTAAATATTTTAAACTACGTGTCTTTGCTTTCAATCGTACTTTTTAACAGAAGTTGCTCAAGGTATGTTGTAACCGTTTAACGTACAAAAAAAGCTGTACTGTCATTTTTACATTCATTTACATTCTATAAATGTAATTAGTGATATACAAACTTGCAAAATACAGTTTCCTTAAATTGGACTCTTTTATAGGAAGCTGTTGTCATAATACAACCTCTCCTACTCAGCGGATTGATCAGATACTTCACGAAAAGTGCACCCTTTGTTTCGGAAACAGAAGGCTATTTGTATGCAGGAGGTATCGGATTGTGTGCTCTCATCTTGGCTTTCACACATCATATATATTACCTTGGAGTTCAGACGATCGGCGTCAAAATGAAAATAGCATGCTCGTCCCTTATTTACAGACAGGTATCTTTACAAGTATATTTACTTTAAAATGATACATATACCGTTTGAAATACAAAAATAAATAAATTGAATTAATTAAATAAAATAAAATGATAATAAATAAATAAATAAATAAATAAATAAATGAAATTGAAAAAATAAAGCTTTAACAATTAGACTTGCTTACGTAGTAAGTGGGTTGGCCCAGTCAGTTGATTGTCTTTTAATTTATCAAAGTCAGTGAAACTGTTGTAGCTAATAAGAAAAGCGGCTAAGAGTTTAGTTATTTGATTTAGTATGCTAACTGCGTATTCTGTTTCAGACATTACGTTTAAGCAGTGAAGGTCGCCGGGAGACTAAAACAGAAGACATAATTGACCCTTTTTTTCCCGTCAATGTTTCGGAAAATTTATTAGGGGATTCCCTTTTTAAGGAAAAAATTTTTGATCATCTGGGTTTATTTAAAAATTTTTAGGAAAACTTTTTTAAAAGAATCAAAAATTTTCTACAAAATTTTTAAAATTTTTGTTAAGACCTTTAACAGTAACAGGGAAAAAAAAGGGATCCCAAATTTAAGCTAAACTAAGTATTGGGTTAAAAGAATTTTTTGAAAAAGGGAATTTTTTTTATTTGTTTACAGCTGATGACAATGGGTGGGATTTTTTTTTTGGGTCGGCCCCCCTTTGGGGTTATTTTTCGGGGTTTTGCCCAAATTTTTTGGTTTTGGGAAAACGGGAAACAAACCCCCCTTTTAGGCCCGGGGTTCATAGTAAAGTTTTGTAATGGTTTACCACTTGTACGTTGGATTGGGATTTACCCAAAAATCGAGTAAGCATCCAAAAAATATTAAAATTTTTTTATTTTATAGTAATATTATTTCTTAAAAAACTATGTTAAGAGGATCACTGTATGTCTTTATCTTTTTTAACTTAATTTTTAACCAAACATTAAAAATTTGCCGTGCAACTTTCTGTTGTCCCAATTTTTTTTGCACAAAAAAATCTTTTGTGACACTAGTTAAGAGGACACTGCTTTAGATTTAAATTGTTCAAACGTCCGGTCGGTTGCTTTTAAAATAAAATATTCACTTTGTTAAATATTTGCTTTAAAACATTATTTTTGTTAACAAAGCCATGGTTACATTCCTGTATAATTTAAGGAAAGCCTCAGCGAAATATAGAGAAGACCGTATTGGCACCATTACTGAAATCATTAAGGCAATAAAAGTAGTCAAACTATATTGCTGGGAAAAACCATTCGGAGAGCGTTTGAGGAACGAAAGGAGGTAGCATTAAACTTTTCAATTACATATTCATAATGCACAATCATTTATTTTTACATATTGATTTCACCCTTCTCTCATTTTAATTTTCAAACATCTTTCTTTGTCTCTATCACATTATCATACTGTGTTCTGAATTTAGGATTAAATAAAAGATTGTCGATCAAGTCGATCAAATATTGAACCTGCATTTGTGCGAATCCTTTATTTTCTGCTTCTTTATTCATGAAGATTTTCTTTAACTCAAAGTATATTAATTTAATTATGATAAACAAATGCAAATAAAATAGCCCCAGTTTTAGTAACAAAAAAGTAATCAAAATATTTTTTTTAGATTTTCTATAGATTTTTTTCAACAGTTCTGTGTTTTAACGAGACACTATTTGTTTCAACAAGAAAATACATTTATTTTCTTTTTGACAGGCTTGAAGTGGTAGAGCAGAAACAAGTTCTTAACATACATTTTGTTCAAGATACCCTGACATTTGTTTCCAAATTATTTTACCTTTTGCCTGTGATAATATGGATGATGTATATCTCTGTAGACCTCCGTGCATCCAGTGTGTTTTTGGCTCTAAGAATATATGACCACGCTGGTCTTATCGTTGGTAGACGCATGTCTCGTGCGTACACTTCACTCGTTAAAACATTGGATGTCAATTTAGAGGAAATACAGGTATGGTTTGTTCATTAAAAAAAAGAAGAAAACATTTATGTCATAGTTGTTTTTTTTATGTTTTTTGAGACAGTAATTTTATGTTCATCATATATTGTTGCAGATGAAAACAATTGCATCGCTAACTGTATTGGCTATTCATTCACAGTCAATTTACAGTAGAATCCCTACTAAAGACCACCTCGGATTTAAGACCACCCCGCTTTTCAGACCAGTTTTTAAAAGAACGGAATTTTCTGTTCTTTATGTCAATGGTTACATGATCCAGAATTAAGACCACCTCACTTATTCACATTTAAGACCACCAAATTCAGTCCCAATTCCTTATTTTGTTCTTTATTTGACCTCACTAATGAGACCACTGATATTAAAATCAACACCTCCCTAGATCTTAAATGTGTTGTTATGTTGTTATTATCTGCTTGATTGCTCTTAGGCATGACACTTGATTACACAAGGTGTCAAAAGCTGTTATTTATGTGCTATTTAATGAAAAAAGGTGAGAATGTTAATTTCATAGTGGTTAAATAGTGCTTTATGCACATTTGTTTTGTGAAGAAATAAAGTCTGATATGATATGTGAATTATGTACCTCATACAATAATTATTATTGAAATCAGAACAAAGAAAATTGGATATTAAATTTCTTCAGAAATATGTTTTCTTCCCATCAGATGTAACATTATAAAATATATACTTTAAATTGTATTTGCAGGTTTAGATACATATTGTTTGTTTATACAAAATGACTAAAATAGGCCCTGGTCATATCGTGTGTAAGCAATGATAAGAATATCCACAATTAAGACCACCCCGCAATTAAGACCACTTTGGTCCAGTCCCGATGGTGGTCTTAATTGAGGATTTTTACTGTATTTGTTCATTTCGAATTTCTTTACATATTGTATGAGTTGCAATTATTTAATTGTCGTTTATTTAAGTACTAGGCGTGTTCAGGAAATACTGAAACACGGAACATTTGTTAAAATTCAATCAGACAAATTGACCAAATTTCACTTCAATATAAGATTCAATATTAATACAAAGGGTGAGCAGCGTTCAATAAATGCTACTTTCACCTCTCAAACAAGGCATCCTTGGTGTCAGCATACGCTTACTGAAATGGAATGGTTAATAATGAAACAGATGGTGTGTATGTTGTTTTTTGTTGTTTGTTTGTTTGTTCTTTTTTGTTTTCTTTTTTTGGAGCCGTGGGTGGGGAGCGGGGAGGATCAACTATTACAATAAAATTATTTTGAACGTAGCACAAGAGTTTTATTATATACACTTCCCCAAATGTTTTATTCACATTGGAATAAATTGCCGTTAGTCATTAAGAGGTGTTCTTTAAAGAATTGTTTTTAAACACTGTTGACGTGACTTATATCTTTGTGGGACCAATATGAAAAACAAAAATATCGCAGAATGTCAAAAAGTCTGCAAGGATTTTTTTTTTCAATAGAAAGATTGTCTGTACTTACTATTTCAGAAATTTTTGCTGCTTGACAAATGGATTGAAAGAACACATACAAATATTGAACCAGTAAATAATGCATCTGTTGATATCAACATCGAACGTGCACAATGGCAGGTGGTGAGAATCTTATATCAGCAATATAAACGATATAATAAAATCTTAATATGTTTTGCCATATTCTCAAATTACAGTTGATTGCTATTTAATCTCATGTTTCATTTTTGTTCTTATTTCCAACAGACAAATGACTTTTCGTGAAACTATTTGTTTAATAGCAATATAAATTATATTCATGTACTTTGTTGTTCTTTTAGAACATCAAAGCTTTGACATTTGTTCGTCACCTACGTATAATCGTTTACATGTTCAACAAGTTCGTTTTTCTGTAAAATAACTGTACTGTACTGCAATAAACTGTACAATTTTCTCATCCTTGTTTTGAAGGACTCTCGAAATGTTACTTTAAAGAATGTATCAGCAAGAGTTGAGCAAGGAAAGGTGTTGACAATTGTAGGTCCTGTCGGTTGTGGAAAGGTTAGACAATCAAATCGATTTACATCTAATGCATTCCAGTTAAAAAACTTAACCCCCCCCCCAAAAAAAAAAAAAAACAAAAACAAAACAACAATTAAATTACAAAGCAAATTGCATTGTTTATAACAAAAAATTATTAAAAGACTTGTCTAGATTTTAGGCTGTAATATATTGAATTTGATATATATAGAGTTTTGCTTTGAGTTTTTTAACTTTTATTAGAATAATTTGGTGGCCGGTTGTTGCCACGATAACTTTTATCGTTTTATCATAAAATGTCGCGGACAACTTACAAACAAACGCGATTTTCTGCCGTAATAGTACAAAATGTAGCGGGGAACATACGTATAAAACTCGATATTTTAGAACAGTTGTTGAAGACAGCAAGGAACATTTTCACTAAAGTGGCCGGAAGCGTCCTCGGCTTGACTATACATTTTATCCCTCGTTTGTTTATATAAAGTCTATAAAGAGAAAGAATTCCGCGAGACTTTTTTGCAAGTGTTGTAAAAATTCTACAAAAAATCGAGGGGAAAACTTATAGGCCGGATTGGAGACAAAACACTTGATTTGCCTGACGTCTGACATTTTAAGCGAACATGTCACTCTGGGACAACGGGCTTCCAATTTAGTTATCAAGGAAATAAGGAAAAAATCATAAGCGAATCAAAAGTTGATATTAATAACTTAGAATGTCCAAATTGGTTCGTAATTCATAAAATAAAACTGTCCGTACTTTTGTTTTAAGTTCTGGATTATTAATCATATTCGAATGCAACTTTTCATTCTTTGTTAGAATTCAAACAACTATATGATTGTATTTATTTCAGTCTTCTTTGCTGATGGCAATACTGAATGAACTCAAAGTAATAGTTGGTGATATAAATGTGCATGGTCGGGTGGCATATGCTAGCCAACAACCATGGTTATTTTCTGGATCTGTAAAGAAGAATATTACAGTTGGTGAAACAAATTTTGACAACGACAAATACCAGCAAATAATAACAGCATGTGCTTTAGACGAGGTACCATGTCTACACTACAGTTTGATATTTTCAATTTCATGGCCTATTTATCGAGGATGTTTTTTGGGGAATAAAGCAGAAGTTATTATTTTTAAATGCGTTAAAGGAATGTATATATATATATGTATGTATAAGAAAAGATTATACCGTGCTAAATTAAAAAACGACTGAATTTATCATATTATTATCTTTTTTAACATATAACTAATGTAAAAAAGTATATTTCTTAGTTTAATACTTTTATGCAGACCTGTCAATTGGTCTACCTTTAAAAATCCTAAAAAAATAGGTATGGTAGTATGAATCTGCAGCATGCTGTTAAACAAGCTAGATCAATAAATTTATCTCATTTGTTCGTATGGCGAAAAGTCCACCAATATTGATAAGGAACGTATGGTATTAAAAATTCAAGTACTAATTTTAATTACAAATAATGCATTTTAGGATTTCCGGAGGATGGTTAATGAGGAGAAAACATTGAATGGTGACCGCGGCGTGACCCTAAGCGGCGGCCAAAAGTCACGTGTCAATCTGGCACGTGCACTTTATTGCGATGCCGACATTTATTTGCTTGATGATCCGCTTAGTGCTGTTGACTCTGAGACTGGACAACATATCTATAAAAAGTAAATATCACTAACCGTAGTAATTTTATGTTTGAAAAAACAGACATAATTCTTTTACTTCAGATTTTCCAAAATAGAATATGCAAATCTTAAATGAGCTAACGTTATTCCTGAAGCACTGTATTTCAAGTTTTTAAATGAATCATAACTCTGAAACGATTTAATCTATTGTGAACACACACAAAATATATATATATGAGTTAGATACTTATTTCATTGGTCTGTTTATAGAAGATTTTCAATGGTGAACAGTTTACGGACCATCTTTTTATCATTTAGAATTTGTTTATATAGAGCACAATTTTTAATATTTCTTTCTATCTGTATCATCTGTAATATTTATATAACATGTTTTTGTTTGTAAGTGTTATACAAGGTCTTCTGAAAGATAAAATAACAATTTTGGTCACTCATCAAAGACAGTTCATAAAGCTCTCCGATGAAGTCATTTTCATTTCTAAGGTAAATATAAACATCTTATCTATTTAGGAAATAGATATCAATTCTGAGTGCATTGTTGTAGAATAATGCACGGTTTGAGTTCAAATGCGTAGTAATATAATCACGAAGGCCGATAGGCCTGAGTGATTAATTACAAAGCATTTGAACGAAAAACGTGCATTATTATACAATAATGCACGAAGAATTAATATCTATTTCCATTCTAACACGTCAAGAAAGAATATAATTATTATCATAAAGTTGGACTTTATGTTTGGCGGTTAAATTTGTTTTCGCCTCAGAGTTTCCAATTGAAACGTTCTTTAAAGGCCGTTCCAGTAAGTTGAAAAAACTGTCGTTAAATCTACCGTGTTTAGAAACATTTTGAGAAAAACGAATTTTGAAAACGTTGATAAAACTTTGTTTGTTTATTTTATTTCAGCCTATAATTTTCCAAGCGAAATACAAATTATTAAAAGTGAAATAAATGTAAAACTTAACTCGTCTGCGACGTTATAATAGGGTACTTGATTTTGATTGTTTTGCACGTGCTGTTTGGCGCTACATTGTGACGTCACGTAAACAACACTTTAAACGTCTGTACAGCGTTAACGACTGAATTAAAGATATTGGTGTTCGGATTTATTTTCTTAGTTAGACCATTTTCTATCATTCTAGATAGTTTTCACAACAAAATTCGTCAAAAATTGTTTTTATTTATCAGATTTTTCAAACAAAATGGCGCCCTCAATGTGAAAATACAAAGGGAGATAAGAAGAACGGCGAGTGCATTGTTGCAGAATAATGCACGCTTCGGGCCTTCTTTGTCTATATAGAAAAATTTCCGATAGTGTTAGAATTATTTATTTATTCATTGTATCTGCAACGAACAACTCGTATATAGGGAATATTATGCTAGTGTCTGATGTTACAACATTCACAAGGCAAGGCAAAAGAAAAAGAAGGTCGATGCTCTGCCGAGCCTTATAAGTTTTATAATATCAGACACCTATTTCGCATGCTATTTATCATGTTTTAAATATTAGTATGCGTTTCTTTCTTTAAATTTCAAATGAAACAAAAACTGTTAAGAACCTCTCGAATATATGCTTTAGTCGAATGAGAGTTTAACATTATAAAATTGCAATTAATTTCGAAGTTTATTAGTTTAGTATTTTCAAAGTAAGTAAAAGATGAAAATATTCCATTCTCTTTATTCTTTCAATATATTTTGATGAGGTGTCTGATAAAGCTGACAGTGACTAATAAATCTACAATTTTTAGCTCGCTATTCGATAAGAATAAGTAGCGCTATTGTAGTCACCCGAGCGTCGGCGCCGGCGTCCGCATCGGCGTAACCACTTATGTTAAAGTTTTTGTAATACCTCAAATATTTTCAAAGTCCATTGACATATGGCTTTGAAACTTTGCACACTTGTTCACCATCATGACCCCAACCTGTAGACAGGGGGAGGTAACTGTATCAAGCATTTTGAGAATTATGCCCCTTTTACGACTTAGAATTTACCTTTAAATTTATTGTAATACCTCAAATATTTTCAAAGTCCATTGACATATGGCTTTGAAACTTGGCACATTTGTTCACCATCATGACCCAAACCTGTCGGCAGGGGGAGGTAACTCTATCATGCATTTTGACAGAATAATGCCCCTTTTTCGACTTAGAATTTTCGTTAAAGTTTTTGTAATACCTAAAAAAAAGTCCATTGATATATGACTTTGAAACAAGATGAAATTTTATACTCTTTGAGAGCATAATAGGACTCTCTCCAAGGCCTATAACTGTAACATGGATTTAAAGAAAAAATCTTTCCCTTTTGTTAACTTAGGAAATTTTACATTATCAAGGGTTTCTTAATATCAAGCACTAAGAATAGTCGAGCGTTGCTGTCCTACCGACAGCTCTTGTAAGCCATGCACTTTATTAACAGAAATCAATGTCATGACATAATACAATATATACTTTCATTTAATTCAGTATTCGTAAAAAGTTAATTATATTGTTTCATGTAAAGTAAATACAATACACAAAATATGAAAAAGTAAGTAGATATCCGAGCCACATCGAAGTATTTTGTAACATTTTTATCTATGTTATCTTCCAGGACGGGTCAATGGAGAGAAAAATGGGAAAAGAAAAGCTTCAAACATTAAGTGATTCTGAAATAGATGGGTTTTCAGGACTTGAAACGAAAAATGTTAACAGAAAGTATGAGCATCTGAAACCTAATAAATCAACTTATTAGTCCCTGACCGGTTGACCGGATGGGACTTTAGGTCAACCCTCCGCCCGTCTGTCCGTCTGTCTGTCCGTCTGTCTGTCAGTCCGCACTCACAGGAGAGTAATTATGTGGCTAGAGGGACAATAGGTAACTGTTCTTTCTCTTTGATGTCATTCATTCCGTAATGCTTTTATGTGGCTATTTTCTTTTGTGTGGCTAAAAAGAACAATAGAGAGAACAATAGAGTAGCCACATAGTTACTGTCCTGTGAGAACGTCCGTCAGTCCGTCCGTCCAAAAAACTGGATCCCGCGATAACGCAAAAAAGTACTGAAAATATTTTTATGAAACTTGATATATGGAAAGATGGCAATATGGAGACTATGCACGTCTTTTTTTCTTCTTATGTTGAAAATTCTGGTTGCTATGGCAACAAATAGTCTGAAAATATGGCAAATGTAACACATAACAAGATCCAGTGATAACTCAAAAAGTACTGAAAATATTTTTATGAAACTTGAAGTATGGGTAGATGGCAGTCTGGAGATTTGCACATTTTTTTCTTCCTATGTTGAAAATTCTGGTTGTTATGGCAACAAATAGCCCGAATTTCAAGATTTCTGATTTAATTTTTTCAGCTTTTTTCACTATAAGTTCTTTATTTCTTAAGGTGTTTACTTCAAACTTTAAATATAAGTTTCTGGTCATCAACCACATCATATGTGACAAGGTTTACAACTCTAGCACAAAAATTATCAGTATTATCTCCCTTGAACTTAGAATTTTTATAAAAAAAAATGTTGTCTTTTTTAAATAACTTCTTTATTTCCTAATGTATCTACTTCAAACTTCATATACATGTTTCTTATTGTCACTCAACATTTTTGAGAAGGTTAATTTACTCTAGAAAGACTATTTCCAGAATTATGTCCCCCTTGAACTTAGATTTTTTCGAGAATTTGGTA
This sequence comes from Ruditapes philippinarum, assembly GCF_026571515.1. Taxonomy (NCBI): domain Eukaryota; kingdom Metazoa; phylum Mollusca; class Bivalvia; order Venerida; family Veneridae; genus Ruditapes; species Ruditapes philippinarum. The sequence goes on from NW_026859517.1 coordinate 35,649, forward strand.
TTTTTCATTCCACCTTCTTTATTCCTTATAGGATTTACTTTAAAATCCCACATCGTAATAATATGACAAGGTTGTATTAACATAATTTCCTTACTAGGCAGGGAAACTTAACACATTACTGTGATATAGACAAACTTAGAACTCAAAAGATTTTAGTTCATTCATGTCATTCATTCACTGGTAAAATTGAATGGCCAATGGCCCATCAGAATGTTGCTGGGGTTCTAACCGGTAGGGGACTTATGGATTGCTTGCAATACTATGATAATTGCTTGTTTGTTTTATTTTGCATTTTATCATGAGGTATTTATTCAGATATGAAGGATAAATCAAATCAGTACAATTTATTATTACTTTATTCATAACATAAATATCCCAATCTATCAAACTTTACGATTACCTATCGGTATTGTCTAATAGTATGCAATTCATTGTTTTAGCTTATAATGTACTATAATAAACATCTTTGAAAGTTATTATTTTCAATCCAAACAAGTAATGAAAGTTCAAACATTACCCATTTAATTTTACAACAAATCCTGTGTATTACTTATAATGTTAAAAATTGGTTGAAATGCTTTGATTGCCGCAATTACTTCCAAAAGACATAATTGAACTCAATGATTAATCATTATAACGATAGTAACAGCAGATTGGACGGCGCTAATGAACAGATGAAACAAAAGGAAGCCTCAGACAAATTGGAATCATCTAAAATCGACATGACGGTGAGTTATATGCATTTTCCCGTATAAAACATCGTTTGAATGGCTATATTTTTCTTGTTGAAAAGTGGATTTTTTCAGTGATTGTTTGTTTGTTTGTTTCATTTTACGCCTTTTCCCAACAGTATTTCAGTCATATAGGCGGGTAGGTTCCTAACTATCGTTCCTGAAGAGTTACACAAGTACTAGACTACCTTCCTCCGCGCTAAACTACCAAAGCATCTCAGGTTACTGGATTAGAAGTCTCTAACCCCCCGTTCTTCAGTGATGTGTTTATCTATTCTACAAGGCTGTATTCTTATCATACTCGGTTTATAATTTTTTATTTTATGCCGAATATGTAGGACACGATTAGCTTATAAACACTCTAAAATCCGTTCTTGGGCCCAACCATGCAGTACTAATGAATGAGTGTAAAGTTTCTTGCCTAAAGTAACAGCAGCTTGCTGCTGATTGGGTTTGAACCCAGATTTTTGGCGATCCCTAAAGTATCTTATTTTAGTGTAAATGTATGTGTAAAATGCTGATACGTTTCCTTCATAAATGAAAAAAAATTATTCGAAGTTTTAAATAAAATTATCAATTCATTTCATGTGAAGTCTGAAACTCCACAAAAGCGGGCAGAAGAAGAGAGTCATGAAAAAACAGTGAAATTATCTGCATATTCTAAATACCTTCACGCTGGAGCAAGCACCCCCATTCTCCTTATTATGGTTTTTGCATTCTTTGCAACACAGGCATTGTTTATTTTTGGTGACAAATGGCTTTCTATTTGGTAAGCATGCTTATATTGTCAGCTGATATTTTTTAATAATTTATACTTTATTTTTGCTATGATTTATTTTACGAAAACAACAACAACAACAAAACAAAACAACAACAAACCAAAAACAACAACTTGAGTGTAAAATAAAAGTCCGCTTAAATGTTTGTTTTTATCCCTGATACATACGAATTATAATTATAGATGATGGTTGTTTTTATTCTTGTGTCTTTTTTTACATCACATTTCTTTGTTCTTCAAATAAATTGGGATTTACATATTTCGCACATACCCTCACAATTAAAACGTGCATTGAATCCAAAACAAATATCCTTATCGCATTGGTTTACAATTGAAAACAATAAATATAATTAAAAAATATTGAAATGTAATACAAAAATGAGGTTCTCAAACGAAAAACAACATTGTTATGGATAGATTAGGGCTACAAGGAAGATCGGTATACCAAATGTGTAGCCCCGATAAATAGCCTTAACTTACCTGCCTGTCTGCTTGCCTACCTACCTACCTACCTACTTACTTATTTACTTACTATTAAGCGATTGAAGTAAACAGTTTGTATTTGTTGCATTCTTCTCTTAAAGGGCAGATGAAGAAGAAAAAAAATATGCTGCCATTATGACCAAAAAGAAATTGTTAACCGAAGGTTTTGCAAACGTAACAGTTGTGACTCTACCAGTCGTGAACACACATTTCTATATCTCAATATATGGTATCATCGCATTTGCAGTGATCGCATTTGGTCTAATACGTGCCAAACTGTTCTTAGAAGTTACGTTAAACGCATCAAAAAATCTTCATAACAACATGTTTGACAGTATTCTGGCCACAAGAATGGACTTTTTCGAGAACGACTCTGTCACAGGTTGTTTATTTTTTTTTGTTTGAGCATATTTTTATTTGTTGTTGTTATTTTTTTGTGTTTATCTTTTGTAATCTCTTTTGTTGTCTTTTGTTTTCGTTTTCGTTTATCTCTTTTAATCTGATATAAAATAAGCTTATTCAATACATATGTAGTTTTTGTTACACAGGACAAATTATAAAGGTTATTTACTTATGAAAATTGTTGCATTTAATATATGAACTGTTGTGTTGGGTTGGGTGTGAAGAAGGTGTTTTTATATTAGAAATATAGCAAAAGGTCGAATAAAAGTTAACATTTTTCCTTGTTAACAAACAAAATTTCATTTGCAGGACAAATTCTAAACAGATTTTCAAGAGATGTAAGACAACTTGACGCGGCCTTGCCAAAAACATTATACGAATTTCTACAGGTAATGTATGACATGCTTAGATATAAAGGTGGCCGAATTTAACAAACTGATTTCTAACATTGCTGCTTTAGAAAGCCAAACATCTATAATTGCCCTTTGTTACTGACGTTTTGCCTTTAAGTGTTGAGGCATCCGAATTGCAGCCACCGTTTACCCCCGATTATATGTGGCGACTAAATGGGTACAAATAACTGGTAAAATTGAAGGCTCTTAGCTCTCGCATGTAGGTAGGATTCGACCCCTCGCGTTGCCTTTAAAGCCATAAACATATCCAACCAACAACAAATAAATAAATAATAGATAAGAAGAAACAAAACCCCACAGACATGGAAACAAAACTGAAGAAAATTATTAGGCAAATGCAATAATTTGAAATACAGGTATTTAAGATTCATCACAAAATTGATTTTCAGTGCGCTTTCATTGTGATTGGTATAATTGTTGTTGCTGGAATGGCAGTTCCTTGGGTTTACATTATTCTCGTTCCACTGTGTCTATGTTTTGTAATATGCAGATCTTATTTCGTCAAAACATCAACCCAGATACGTCGACTTCAAAGGACAAGTTAGTCACGCAACTAGTACCTAATTTGCATTATATATTTATAGGATATGATCATTGAACTAATTCTATGATACAAACACGATACATACAACGTTCGTGAATTCCATTCGATGTATATTCTTACAGCATTTGTATGTGCAAAATTATTTTGAGGCTTTACTAATATTGAAATTTAATGTTGCCTTGTCATTTGACATTAACATAATCGATAAAGACACAAAGGCAAAAAAGGTTATAGATAAAAGAAGTGTGTTATGAATAAGCATACCACGAAGTTACCTTCTCTTAGATAAGTGTTACATGTAATTTTATAGGTAAACTATGTGTTCTTTTTTATAACTCTCTAAGACTTACATTTAAAAGAGCCTGACATGTATTAATTATACTAATTTTTAGCATTAAGCCCTGTAAAGGGCCATGTCACTACTACACACGAAGGAATCTACACAATCCGTGCGTGTAAAGCACAGGAAAACATGATTAAGATATATGATAACTTCCAAGACGATCACATTAAGCCTACATCACTTTCCCTATCAGTTGGGCGTTGGTTTGCAGTAAGACTAGACCTTCTATGCGCCATTTTTGTAATCGTAGTATCTTTCGTTTGTGTAGCAGAGGGTGATGGTAAGTTTGTATTTAATCTTCAAAAACAAATTTGCAATAGCTCCTTAAAGTTAAAGATGAACATCAAAACAAAAAACCTCTATGATCTTTAATAAAAGTGTATGTATTCCATTAGATTTCACTAAAGAAACAGTTTTAAAAATAATTAAATAGGTTTTAAATTGAATAGATTATTGATTCATATTTATCGTAAATTATAAGGCATGCAATGCACAGAAATATGCGTTTCCGTTAATAAGTTAAACATATATTATTTTTATCATTTTTATCATTCAGGACTGGATGCTGGTTTAGTAGGACTTTCAATCACATATACAATGTCTTTAATGGCTTTATTTCAATTGTGTGTTCGACAGAGCACAGAAGTCGAGAACCAGGTAATCTTTAAGCTATTAAAAATACTTAACATGTCAGTGTGTGCATTTGAAGTAGAAAACCAGGTATTTCGTAAATACATTTACATTGATGATCATAATAAAATAAGAGCAACTCAGTCTATTATTGAATGTGTATGTAATGAATATATTAATATTTGTCTTTAAGTAAAGCAAAAGGGTGATTTATAAATTAACTCAAATAAGATTAATCTATATCTAAAAACAAGCACGAACTAGAAACGCCTGATGCTAATCGAATTATTCAAAAACGAGTATAATTATGTACAATCAGTATAAAATTTACTTTTAAATTTGTAACAGATGGTCTCGGTTGAACGCGCTTTAGAATACATTAATCTCCCGCCCGAATCTACCACTGGTAAAATTCCATATCGTGACTGGCCTAAGACGGGTGGTATATCATTTAGAGGGGCAAGTCTTAAATACCCTGGAAACGACAGACCCGCTCTGGAAGACTTATATTTCACCATCAGAGATAAGGAAAAGGTAAGATTTTATCCTTTCACACTTTGCAGAGTGCATTTATATCTCTGAACATTTATACTACAATAAACACAATAATAATTGAAAGCAGAAAGATTTGATATTAATGATATTTATAGTATTGTAGTGATACGATGATAACAAATTAAACACAAAAAAATGATTGTTCACTCAAACAATTATTTTATATAAACAGATGCAAGAGTGTAACATGGGCAACATGTCGGGCACTGTATATTTCAGCTACATATATTCTTATTTTATGATACACAAAAATATGAATATTCCTTTTCGCAGCATGTCTTAAATAATGGTTTTATTGAAACATTGTTTCATTTTTACGAGGGGTGTTCAAATATGAATACAACTAGGCCAATATCTCGCTTTTAACAACCTTTAAGCACGTACAATATACATGTATCAAAGATGGTTGTGTTAGCTCTCAATTGATACAATATATGTGTAAATCAGTTCAGTGTAGCTTTGACAATAGCTCGATTAACGCTATCTGCTCGTGTATACTAAAGCTAAAATGGTTGGGAAAGGGCCTCGTTTCAGAGACCAAATACGGCCCTATATCGAGAACCGATGTACTCTTGGTGAACTTTTTTTTTCATCTGTCACACGGTGGTGCTAGAAATTTAAAAGTGAGTGGATTCAGTAAGAGATGCAACTCATGTACGCCGTCCGAAAACTGCAACTTTGCCAAAAATGGTTGAAAAGTAAATGAGTTGATTGCTACTGATGCAAGATTTTCAACAAGGTATATAGCTAAATGCTGGTAAACGTTGGTATCTCTGTAGGAGCTGCTCATACTGTACTCAGACGTGATTAAAAATGTGAAGGATGCCAGATGGATAACAAATCTCCTTACAAAAGAGCAAAATCTTGCCCTGTTAAGAATCTCCAAAGAATTGTTGAAATAGTTTACTTAGTACAACAATCGATCTTTTACAAATATTATCACTGGCTATGAGGCGAGGGTTCGTTCACTTTCATGAGCCCAAGCGAAAGAAACACAACAAAATATAAGCAACCAAAGGAAGTCAAAGACCTTGCATAGCAAAACGCACCAACAAACGAGTCAAAGAGGTCATGTATGTAATTGTTTTTACCAATCGAGGTCCTGCTATACATATTGCCATACTAAAGGGTAAATCTGTAAATGCCAAGTTTGACAAAGGCAAGATCCTTCATGAATTAAAGAAATATTTCAAAAATCGTCGACCAGCAAGTGGCCTCCTTGGTGTCAGGTTGTTGCATGATAATGCTTCGTCACACAAAGTGGCCATTGTACGAGAATGTCTGAAACAGGAAAAGGTTGCCGAGCTTCCTCTCCCTCCCTATTCGCCAGATCTTGCCCGTTGCGACTTTTTCCTACTTCCGAGACTCAAAAAACACCTTGCTTGAAGAAAATATCAAACGCGAAAAAATCTCAGTTCGGCTATTTTCCGATGTCTGAACAGTATACCTCGAAAAGATAATGGAAACGCATTTAAAAATTTGATTAAAAGACTAAAATTTTGTATATAACATGGTGGTGAGTATTTTGATGGATAGAGATAATTATTTTGCCATTGTTTGTTTAGCACTTCTGAAAATTAAATCAGTTCCATTCGTATTTAAACACCCCTCGTATGTGTAACCACAATGAATGATGATATTCTTTACTAGGATCATGCTGTGAAACAAACAAACAAACAAACAAAACATTACATGTAAGTATGCAAAAAAAGCGAGCCCATGTTCATCGCTTGTTACTCGTAAAAGGTATTTTAAAACTGGTATTAAAATAGTATTTCGTTTTTAAAATTTGACTTTTTCACATAATTACTGTTTTTACATTTCATTGAGTTTTACTAGTATCAACATTATCAAAGTAGTTTTGGAGGAAAATAAAAGTGAGAGGTTAAGTAAATGCGCAGTTAGTTTATCTGTTTCCGGAGGAACTAAATACGGAACTCTCAATGTTACATTTAAATTCTTTTTTTTTTAATTTTAGGTAGGAATTGTGGGCAGAACCGGAGCCGGCAAAAGCTCTTTGATCACAATGTTATTCCGCTTAGTAGAACCAGATGGCTATATTTCGATAGACGGTGAGGACATTAAAGAAATAGATCTTCATGCCCTGAGAAAACAGATAGCCATTGTTCCACAGGTGTGTTAGTGAGATCTATAAATATTTTACGACAATGGAAAACACTTATAAGAGCACATATTTTGTATTCAGTACTATAATGTCAAAATTAAGAAGCAGTAAAATAACCGTTCGATAAAATATATAAATTACTGACATTTGGAAGGCAAACTTAACGCCGAAACCGAACATGAACAAAATTATTGCTCTAAAACCCTAGCTATATATTTAAGAAAAAGCGAGAGTCTGTTTATTTGTTTTCATGCACTATATATTTACTCAAAAGGCAATGTTTAAGAGCCGACATTGCCGTTAAACAATAACAATACCCTTTGAGAATGCTATACATACTACTTTTTCTTTCAAGGACCCGGTACTGTTCTCTGAATCGTTGAGAAAAAATGTAGATCCATTTGGTGATTATCAAGATGAAGAGATTTGGAATGCATTGCACGAGGTTTGTCTATAAATGAATATTATAATTAAAATCTGCATTTGTGTCTTTCCTTAATAATGGTCATTTAGTTATGTAATATCGGATAAATTCCTTTACATTGCTTTGCATTTTAGTTTTCTTTGTCCATTTAACGTTTTCAATCGATCTGATTTAATTAGCTTATATTTGGAGACCTTCACCCCATCGATCACTATGTTCATGCGCTGTTGTGCGCTATCAGTTATTGATTTATCTCTTTTTTGTTTGTTATTTCTATGGTATGAATATGTACACATATCATTTTGGGACGTGGTCTTTTTCACAGAGTTTTACCTTAATATATTCTTAAGTTTTTTTTTCTTAAGTAAATGCTGTTTATCTCTTTAGAAATTCAGGATTAAAATGAATGGGTTTAACAAAAAATAAAACTAAACAATGAAATTTGCTGTTCAAAATACCATAAGCACATTATTTTTTATTTTAGCAATCTTAAAACAACTTACTTCATTGACATGGTTATGTACGAGGGTTGTTCAAAAAGTAATAGGACTGCTGCTTTACTGCTCACTTTTTTTAATTTACGTACACAATTTTACAAGAGACAATTATCGGAACATGTTCTCTATATACAGTGAAAAAACCAATGCAAAATGTTTGCAAATAAGATTTCTGTGAAATTTTCAAATGACAAGGGGTAAGGAACCCGGCGCACGCTAACAATACAATAAATGACGTTCTTGACGTTGTAAAATAAATAAAAAAAATAACCAGCGTCATTCTTTCTGAAAGTATTGTCGCTTGTGCTCTAGGTGTCTGAATCATGTAACAATGACCAGGCTTCATATGTTGAGACGAAGAAAGAAAGAACGCGATCACAATTTCGTTCCGCTCCCAAAAACAAATAATATAAAAACATGGCTGATAGCCAGCCATTCTCTGCTTTTTCATATATTTTGAGTAATCTTAAAACTCAACAGGCATGGACTTAAATGTTAATGCAAAGGCAATTCATATTATTCATTTACACATGTTATCGTACGTTGTAAAACAATATGATTTTACACAGTTAAATAACAATATGTATTAATTGAAAAGTATCTTTTTCTACGTAGCACAGTATATCAGGTATTTAAACAAAATTGGCGGAAATACTAATAATTATTACCGTTAATCATTATTATATTAATTTATTAAAACACGTATTTCTAGTTAAATACGATAAGATAGTGTTTAAAACAAATGTCTCATATTCAATCCCTTGGTCAGAACTAAATAAGTAGACTCGTAGCAGACATAAAAATGCCTGATAGTTCGCGACTCGTTTACCGTCGATCATTTTGTAGTGGTTTTGAAATTGACGTCACTAACGTCCCGTCAATTTTCTGCTTTCATCCTTGCCCTTTCCTATTTGTGATCTTGTATTCGCCGTTTTTGAATTGCCTGCGCCAGCTGAAAACTAGTGCTATAATGGCAGGATAATTGTCCTTTGTTAATTAAATCATTATGTATATATCTGAATGAGAATAACTAATCTGTTGACAATATTTAACGATCACACGAATTTAAAGTTTTTTAGCAAATGTCATATTTTTACATTTAACGTGATGACCACTGCTGTTTAAAACTAAATAACTAAGCTATTTTATATCCGAATGACGTCAAATTTGAACATAATGTCACATACTTATAACTAAATGTGTTGATGAAATATATAGGCAAACAGAGAAAAAATTATAAATAAATTCGAAGTACAATGTAGCTTCAATAACTATGTTGATGTGTTGCGCCGGATGCGTGTTACCATGGTTATTCAATATAACAGAAAACACGCGTTTGGCAAAAAAATATTATAATCTTATGTTTAAATTGTAGAGATCACTTTACGATCGCTGTACATAAGAAAATATTCTTAATTGAATGAAATATGAATATGCAAGACTCTTAATCCTATTACTTTTTGAACAACCCTCGTATAAGACAGTACTTTTAAAGATAGCCATATTACATTTTGTTACTTTAGGTGCAGCTGAAAGAAGAGATTAAACGGTTGGATAAAGGTCTGGACTATAGAGTTTCTGAAGGTGGTAGTAATTTTAGTGTTGGACAACGCCAGCTAATTTGCCTAGCACGAGTTCTTTTGCTGAATAGGAAAATAGTCATAATTGATGAAGCGACAGCCAATGTTGATAACCAGTACTTTTACTTTTTAGTGTTCTTTTTTTAATTATTCACTGCTCACTTACTTTGCCTTTAACATATATGTATTTTGTCAAGAACAACTAATAAAGAGTAAAATTTTAATAATTAATATTGTAAACATCTCATTTTTATATTAACAGAGATACAAATCTGAATACCAAATATGTACTGCGTACAAATTTACATACACTGTAAAATTAATTATTGTGCAGATTTTGTTTGGAAATGACATCATTACAGTAACAGGAGTTAACGTAGTGCAATTTGTCTTTTTTAGGTGCACTTCTTTTAGAAAATTGTTCATTTCAGAACGGACGCTAAAATTCAAGGTGTGATAAAAGGGAAATTTAAGAACTGTACAGTTCTAACTATTGCTCATAGGCTGATAACAGTTATGGATTCTCACAGAATTCTGGTATGATTTATTTCTGTTAAAGGTAGCCTGAACACGGTGTTTATGTAAGATTTTACAATCAATGAATGTTCTTTGAATAATATTTAAATTCAAATTTCTTGAAGCTTGCTTGGAATGTCCCATGCATGAAGCTCTTCCAAAAGTACGCTGCATCGATTACTTACTTTTTTATATTATGATATTTTGCAAATATCGATCCGCTTACATATCAGTTCTCATGTTGGAAAATCGCTAAAAATCAAATTGAATATAACATTTTTTTTGCAAATTTTTACACATTTGTTCTGTCTATTTAATTTGATACAAAAGACAAATTATCAGAATCTGCTTACCTAGGCAATATCTAAATACTTTTGCAACTACCTATATTGATTACAATTTTGTATAGAATCATGAATGCGAAAAATTTTCTTCAAACCTAATGAACACTGTAGCAAATTATTTCTGTTTTGAAACGTTTCATTTAGTTCTTTTTGCCCGGGCATATAGTAATCGAACAGTCCGTCCGTACGAGGTTAACCTAAAACGGCAAATTTGATTTTTCTTAAGTTATACCTCATAGATTACACAGTTAGTTATCGATAAAAAGTACATGATTTGGGCAAGCAACACAACTATGGCTTCCGTTTTGCTCCAAGTAATTGCCCTTTTTAGCACTTTGAAAATGGATATGCTTAACCTGAACAGGCCAGTTGAATATCTTAAGTTCTATTTATACTAATGAAATCATAATTTCAACGCTTACTTATCAATACAAAGTACATGATATTGCCAAGTTATATAACTGTGTCATCCATTTTCCCAAGTTTTTTCTCTCTTTTTATCACTTTGAAAATAAGGCCTTATATGGTTAACCTATTTCGGTAAGTTGGAATTATATCAAATTTCTTTTAATAACTTCTTTTATTTCATGGAATGATATCTTTCATATTAAGTAGGTTAGATACCTTCTGCGGTATTCCAACTTTTTGTGTAGTAAGGGGTCACTAGGGTCAAATAAAGATCATTGTTTAAAAATTCTAATACAGTCTTTTACGTTTGGTGTCTCTCACCTGCTTCTCCAGGACAACGATTGTAGTTTACTGAAGATGGTTGAGGAGACTGAAGATTTTCTTTATGTATTTTATGTTTAATATGGACATGCCTAGGGAGATCATCTTTTTTGAGGTTCAGTTAAAGGTAATGTTGCTCATGGTCAAGTTCAACAATGTCACAACTGAATTTTAGAATATTTCACAGGTATAATCCAATTCTATTGACTGATGTTCTTTATATTTGGTAGGAACATAAATTCAAAAAGCTTCTTCCTTTTGATGGAGTTAGGGGTCAGGGGTCAAAAAAAGATGTTTATACATTTACCCATACAGTCTTTATTTGTTAATATATGTCTTTTATATTTGGCAGGAAGATAACTCGCATGGTATTGTCCTTTAAATTTAAATAGGCGTCAGTGGGTCAAGATCAACTGTGCTAAAAATATTTTTTAACATTTGCTTTTGCAGCCTTTATTTTTTGCCTGATGTTTTTCTTATCTGAAAGGATGATAACTTGCATGATCTTCTTCCTTTGGTCGTCTTTTAAATTGAGATAATTGTCAGTTGGATCCAGTTCACCAGTGCTAAAAATACATTTTTACACTTTTGCCCTTACAACCTTTATTTTTCCACAGATTTCTTTCAGGAAGATAATTTGCATGGTAGCCTTTCTTTTTAATAAGTTAGGGGTCAGTGGGTCAAGGTCAATGGTGCCAATAACAAATTTCTACACATTTCTACAGCGTTTATTTCTTTAATGATGTTTTATATTTTGTAAGATGATAACTTGGGTTGTCTTCTTTCTATGAATTGAGTAAGGGTCAGTATGGTAAAGGTCACCAACTGGTGCTATAATTAGATTTTTTACACTTTTGCCTATTTAGCCTTTCGTTATGGACATATGTATTTCATATTTGGAAAGATGATAACATTCACAATCTCCTTCCTTTAAATTGAGTTAAAGGTCAGTTGGATCAATGTCACCTGTGTTAAAAATAGATTTTTACACTCTTGCCTATACAGCCTATATTTATGGACAAATGTCTTTAATATTTTAGGAATGTCTTCTCCCTTTTGTTTGAGTAAGGAGTCAGTGGGTCAAGATTAGGGGTGTGAAAAATAGATTTTTATAGATTTGCGTAACTATACACTCTTTATTTATGGACTGATGATGTTTATATTTGGAAGGAACTGCAGGTCAAGTCAATGTCACTTGTACTAACAATAGATTATGTACATGTTTTTATACAGTCTTTTTATTTTTTACAATGTCTTATATTTACAAGGAGCATACCTAAGATGGTCCTTTAGGTTTTGATGGAGTTTTGGGGTCAATGGGTTCAATGCCAATGTCCTTCATTTTTATATATTCCATAAAGTTTTATAGGTAAGTTGAATATTTTTAAACCTCAGCACAAGTCATAGCAATTACAATTACAAAACATCATGATTCTGTCAAGTTATATAACTGTGTTTATAATTTTTCAGCAACTTTTTCTGTACATAACTAAGTTAATGGGTAAACCTTTTTTGAAAAATTGTTACCGCCAAAAATCTGAGCCGGAGGCATTTGCGTTTAACAAACACATTCTTGTTTTACATGTTTCATGTACAAGTTAAAAACTGTTTTCATTTACCTAAGATATGACAAACATTAAGTATACAGTTGTTGTTAACAGGGTTTTGTTTATCAGTTATCTTTACCCTTTCTTTTAGGTTTTTAAAGGGAAGGAAAGGCTACGTTTGGTGTCCCTCACCAGCTTCTCCAGGACAAAGAGTGTAGTTTACTGAAGATGGTTGAGGAGACTGGAGAAATGATGGCATCATGTCTGAAGAAAATTGCTAAGGAAGCATATGAGAGCCAACACGAACGTCTGCCTATAACAGATGGTTTTGATAATGAAAATGCAGAAAGCGTCTTGTATAAACGTACGCATCAGGAAAGCAACGTAACTGAAGACAATGAGGAGGAAGCCGACGAAAAAACAAAACTCTTGAAATAATAAGAAAATGTCCAAGATGCTACTGATTAAATGAGCACTTTGGAGTGTCTTACAACTACACGGATGTTTCAAATATCAAATAGTTAGTTTAGATTAGCAAATACATTGAGATAATATTTATGACTTTTTATAGTTGACATATTCGTAGGTTAAAAAGGTTTTTTTTTAAAATTAATTTCATGTTGGTTATGCCATGTAATATAAGGTAGATATACTGTTCATAATCTGTGAAGCTCGTGAATTTAAAACAATGGAAATGTTATTAAATATGATAGAATATTTTTTCTCAAAGAACAAAAAAACTCATTTTTGTTGATTTAAATGGAATGCAATAAACATAAGATTATTTTTCACAATAATTTTGTCCTAAATCAAAATTATACGCGAACATTTCAATACTTCAAAGTTAAAGATATTAGAGATTTGATTGTTGTCTTTGCTTTTCTTTTCTCGTCTTTGTGTCTGTTTCATTTCCCTCAATTAAGTTAAGCTACAGGAAAATGCAGGTAAATAAGTTAAATAGCTTTCTTTAATCATTTTATTGATTAAACTAGGTTTATGTTAATCAATTAAAAAATTATAAAGCCTAAAATATGAAGTCTCTATCTTATATCATTCCATAGATAAGACAAATCTCAAAATTATTTTATTTTGTCTTTAACTAATTTTTAGAACGTCTTGCAAACATAAACATGTCACCTAAAACCTCATTAGATTTAAGTATTGTTGTGTTAATTCGGGAAATTTTACCTTTACTTGTCAGAAAATGTGTTTTAATGTGTCATGTACGAGCAATAACAACAAGTTATAATTGTTTTGCTGTTTGTAAGAGATTTAGACGACAAACAAAATAATGCAGTATTTCTTTTATTCACGCGTTGTAATCTTCGATAAATATCCTTCAAACATTATGAACAAAATCATATAACATTTTTGAAGGAAATATTTTGTTTTAACAATGACAATATCCTGCTTTAATATAAAAATATTCAAACAGTTGCATTTTTCAGCATTTTTGATAGTTATTTACATGATTGTAACTTGATACCATAAAGTTTTGTGCATTGTCTATTTACATGAAAATGTCTATTTACATGGAAATAATAACCATTCAAAAGGCATTAACTCAACACTTGGGCACATGGAAATTGTTTGTAAAATCAGGGTTTGTTTTCAGTGTTAAGTACAATACTTGTAGGTAATTCAGTTTTTTATTTATTATTTCATCATTAATTAATATTTTATTTAGACTACATTTAAACGATTGAAGCCGTCTTAATTGCGAACTTAAGAACATTTCTGGGACGAATTTAATGTAATTACGTCTGACATGACAACGTTTTTAATGTATGCAAAGTATTTAAGTAACCAGAAATCACTGTAAGACGACAACATTATCTTTTGTCAGGTCAGATTATTATTTTATTGACGACAAGCGACGCTGTGTTATAAAATTGATTTCACTTGCAATTTTAAGGAAAGTCCAAACTTATATGAACAGATCAACTATCTGCCTCAATGGATTAAAGTCACGAGGAAAAACATACATATAGAAAAAGACTGACTGACAAATAAAGAAAGAAATTAATTTGAGACTTAATTTGCATATCAAAGAATTGAATTGTCTCTACATAAAATATACATTATGGTTTAGTTGGAATTTTGATAGAAATAAATATTGAAACATCAGAATTTTCAATATATTTGATTTGGTTTAAACGGTTTATATTTTACTATAATGTAACTTTTAATACATTTCCATTGTTATTTGTTTTTATTTTGTGGAATTAACTTTTTTATGCTCTAATTTTTGTTTGCTGTTACTTAAATATTTAATATTATTCTAACTTTTTATTGCAGGACTTTTTTCTGCTTATATTTATTCGGACTTATGTACTTGTATATCTTAGAGAGTGTGAAAATAAAAGTTTTAACTTAGTGATTAAAATCTTTTTTTTGTTAATTGGTTGTTATGAATTGCATTTAGTTTTGAATGATACGACAATAATTATGATTTATAAATATATCTAGATTTAGATCACTTAGGGTCACGCATGCCAAATATCAACCCAAAGCGTCCTTTCTGGAGAATGCATCATGCATCAAAAACAAGCCCTGATGAAAAGAACATGCTGCCGTAGCAGACAGAAATGTATTTTCAAAGCTTCCGATGATTGCAGAAACATCCTGATAGTAACTTTCTGACAGAAAATCAAGAACATTCTTTTTATAAATTTATGTATTTGTAAGCGTACTAGTTTCCAAAATTGAGACATAAAACCATTTGCAATATTGTCTCAATATAAAAAAAGCCATTAATGCGGTAGGTGAACCGGAATGAGCTTTTTATGAAACTTACTAATAGGACAAAATAAAATTCACTACAATAAAATTGCACTCGAATTGTTAAGAAAAAATTGAATGTTTGCAAGTCATATGATCTGTTGTATTTCTTACTGTTTAAAATCATAGACATGGGGTTGTTCTTTATATCTTCATGCAAAATCGCATTGAACCGATAGATTTCGTTTGACGTTGAGTTACATTTACTGTGTATCACTCAAATGTTGGGGTGTTATTTCTGATTACTCTTCCATCTTTACATAATATTATCAATAACAGTTTAAAAGGCTTATGCTAGAGTAGCATGTGTATTCGAAATGAAAACATTATCATAGATTTTTAGCTCACCTGAGCTTGCATAGGATGAGCTTTTAGGATCGTTGAATGTCCGTTGTCCTTCGTCTGTCGTCCGGCGACCATCCACATTTGTTCGGTCAAATTTTGCCTCAATCATCATCAAACTTTGTCAGGATGCTTGTCTATGTAATTGTTTGAATTAGTTCGAACATGGGTCATCTCGGACGAAAAATAAGGTAAACTAGCTAAAAATAGAACAATCTTGTTAACACTCTAGTGGCTACTGTGTTGATCCAAATATCCTGGAAATTATTCTGTAAGTTTGTTTTAATGACTTCCTGGTCAAGTTCGAATATTGGTCACCTGGGGTCAAAAACTAGGTCACACCGCCCAAATATGGAAAAACATTTTTAACACTCTAGTGGCCACATTTTCGACTGAATTGTCATTAAACTTGGTCAAGATGCTTGTCTCAGTAATTGCTCGGACGAGTTCGAACATGAGTCATCTCGGATAAAAAATTAGGTCACAGGAGCTAAAAGTAGAAAAATCTTGTTAACTTTCGAGTGGCTACTGTTTTGATAAAATATCCTTGAAATTGGTCGGAAAGTTTTCTTATTTTTTCTTGGTCAAGTTTGAATATGGGTGACTCTTCTTGTAACTGCATATCCATAAGAAGACTATTTTGATGCACTTACCGCCTTAATATATTTTCTATCGTGAAATATTACAAGTAATACAAATACCATCGAAACACTAGGCTATCTGATTTGTACGAGGGGGCGTCCTTAACTATGATACAAGTCTGTTTCGTACAGTAAATAAACATTAGAAAAATGTAGCTTATCAAAAAGCACGCTCTATTATTATTCCCTACACACAGCGTGTAGACACAAGTGCAGGTAATTAATATTTTACCTGCACGGTGCATTTATGGGGGTATACGATTTAACTTAATAGTTTTTAACCTATGATACAAATGATAGTTAAACGTGTCAGTCTTGGGGGAAAAGTACGCTGATAATAAAAGAGTGATCGTAATTTTCTGTCAGAATGGTCGCCCCTTTCAGAGAAATCTGTTCCAGGATTGTCTAAACTTTTTGTTGTTGTAAATACAAGTGTGTAGTTAGAATTAGTTTGTATAATAGTTTGTTGACCTTTCTGTTGAACATGAAATGTATGTATTTATTATAGGCTTAATGAGGGTCCATCCGCCCTTTCAGGCACTGAGAGTACGGACCCGGACATAAGTCACGCTTCGTGTCTTTATTAATGTTATAAACAACCAAAAGGTGATCTAAAAATTTTGAATTCAGTAATTCTCTGAATGATACATAATATGTATGCAAGTCGATTTTTGTGGTTTTAATGAATTAGACCATTATATGCATCATGCAGAAAAATAAATGGTCATATCTTTCGGATGAGCTTGACTGACTGATAAGATTATGCAACTCGGACTGTAGTCTGGGATTCAGACGTTGATATTTTTTGCTTATTCATAAGATACGCGCTATTTCATACTCGATCGTGTTTTGATAATATCAGCGATTTGCCGAACAGAAGCACATAAAAATCGATAGACAGGAACCCAGGCTACTCGGACTGATACCTGACACATGTTTTCCGAATACATGACCGACATGCACGGACATTATTTCCAGGTTTTTGACAGGTAAATTTTGAATGAGATTTTAGCAAACAAACTTTTTCAATTTTGTAAAATACTAATAATGAGAATATCCCAAACTTGTGAAATACGAAATACCTCATAGCACATAGTAAGATTCGAACAGATCATTCTATTTTGTTTAGCCTTTTCATTGAGCGTAGCTTTAGTCATGAGGTCTTGACTCCATTCTATATTATTCTTCTCAGATAAACTAAAGTTGGCTCATATAACTATATTTGTTGAGTTGGATATTTTAAGGAATATATTTCATATGGGGTCGTGACGTAACAGGAATATATTTATTTGTTTTAATGGCATTGACATGTCCAACCTTTTGTTAAACTGGCTCATATAGGACCTGTAGGGTTAAAAATAAATTGGTCTTTAGGCATACTTAAGGGCCTTAAAGTGTCCAACCTCATATTATCCGCTAGCTTCTTCTTACAAAATTAAAAGTAAATTTTAAATACCAAAAAACATGTTATTTGTATTGGAAATGTTTTCATGTAAAGAATAAATTACATGTATTTATTCCAAGTGATATTATCACCGGGCCTGTTCTGACTATTTTCAGAATGCTAATTAACCTCGATTTCATATGTTATAAAATTTCTTTTATCTTTTTTATGAACTATTTCAACAACAATTTAGTTGACTCAAATTTGAATTAAAGATATAATTCGACATTTTCTTAAAAAAAATCTCAATGGCAGGTCCGTGACCGTAAGCGGGCCAATCGTAAGGGGGAATTCTTAAACAATTTCATTTTCCATGCCTTTTTATGATAATCTTGGCAACAAAGCTATAAAGGGATCTTTTCTATTTTTGTTTAAAGCTATTTTATATAATTTTCTAACTTTTACCTTAAACTAACTCAGAATTGTCTATGAACTTCTTCTATATTTCTATGTTAGACTATGCGTTTTTGCCCTACGCAGATTGCGCATGCGCATGTGCGGGGAAATACTACTTCCGGTCGATTTTTCATAGCAACGAATCGCGTCGTAAAAAGGTCTATACGTACATGTTTTTTTGCAATTTTACAATTTTATTACATGATAATAAAGAGTTGTCTACAGTTATTTATGTTTTACATCATGCCAGAAAAGGAACTATTATTATCAAAGTATAACGATTTGTGTACCATGTACTAGCACCAGTAATGAAATTGTATTACTTTTTTGTTGAATCAACAATACACAGAAGAAGTATGTTTAGGTAAGTCTTTACAATAAACGTCCTATGTTGATGATTTTTTTTGCTTTCATTGCGCGGCTTAAGTTTATAACACACACACGCACGCACGCACGCACGCAGAGAGAAATCAAATAATAATATAAAGAACTCACAATTTTGGATTTCATAAATCACAAGTTAAAACGTGAAAGCTATTATTCATGAGTCGAACATGACTTCCATAAACGCTCCTAACGTTTATTCTGATCATAGTTTATCCCCCCCCCCCCGTCCCCAATTTTTGCACATTTATCACGCACACTGACATTTACTGGCATAACATGTAAAAATAAATCTAAAATGATACATCAGCATAATATAATATTTTGTCTATGTTTTACAACAGATTTGAGAAAAAAATGCATGCACGCTTTGGATTTATTGGTTTTTTTAGAGAAAAAAGCGCGCTGCGTCATTGTATTATAGTCTTTAGGTTAACCAAAAAAATGACAAGAAATCGATCATGTTTTTACAAATTTAGTGGTGTGATTTACAATTTTTGCAATGAGAATAACAGGTAAACAACGCACAAACACGCTGAAGTATCGGTATTTCAGTTATGAACGAGTCAGCAAATTATTGTCAAACATGCTTAGACATAGAACAATAGTTTAAATGATTTAACACATAAGATTTTTCAAGAATTGATTATATACAAAGTGTTTAAATTTATCATTTTATTGTTGACAGATTTATGATAAAAAGGACCTGTGATATAATATATAAACTTTACATGGACTTTTACAAAGTCCTCCTCGCGAATTCTATCGCTCAATCCATAACAAAAGGTCGACAAACTTCATTACTTTTATTTTACTTACTCCTCTTTTAGTTATTATATAATTCCTTTCTTATATAATATTCCTTTCAAACGGATAATTGCTCAGCTAATTTTAACTCGGTATGAAAAAATGGGATTCAATAGTAAACAGTCTCGGCTGTCAGATTTCTTAAAAGCGCTTGCTGTCTTAAACATGTTTAAAGGCAGTTGTTATTTTCAACATAAAAGTCAAAACAAGTTTCGAAATTGAAGCGGCCTTGCAGTAAAAAAGCAACTGTAGTTGATTATTAACAACAACAAAAGACAAACAAACAAAAGCAACAACAAAAAACCCCTGTCATTTAGTCTTCCCTCCGTATTTTTTCAACTGCGGCGAAACAGAGAAAGAACAACAATATTTAGCACGATATTTGACAATATATTTAGATAAGTAGATTTTTTCATCACAATCCTAAATGGTCAGGTACAAATGTATACCTAGTATTATAACTGACGAATACATGAATTAGAACACAAAAGCATAAGTATACTTAATATACTAAGTCATTATAAAAGTGAAAACAATGCCCCAAAATGGCTAACTGACAGAGATGGTCGTCATGTTGGTGTAAATACTGCCATTTGGTCATGGGTTTTCATTCAGTAGCTTATTGTTTAACATATTAAAACATGATACTATGTTAGTCCAGTTGATTATTCCTTTAACAATGGAATAAGACCACATTACTTTGTAAATGAAACATCTTCAACCCGGATTAACATTTTTTTAATAAAGTTTACTCTTAATTTTGTAAGAAGAAGCTAGCGGATAATATCAGGTTGAACACTTCAAGGCCATTAAGTATACCTAAAAACAAAGTTAAATAAATTCTGTCTCATTCTGTCTCATATTATCCAACTTCAAAACAAAGTTGGAAAATACACTCCTTTTTCACTACAAACCCATATGAGAAATATTCATTAGAATATGAACGATACTTGACCACAAACTTACAAATGCAATTATATGAGCTTACCCTAATTTATCTGCGAAGAGTCAAGCCCAGCTTTGACTAAAGCTACCCTTAATGATCTAAGTAATTTATTTACACCGATTTGAGGTATTTTCATTAACATACAAAGTTGTAAAAAGAATCACATTTCGTTCGGCTAAATTCAAGATTCGTTTATGAAAAACTCGAAAGAATGCTCTTGTTTGTTGGAAATGCTTTCGGAATATACGTGTCAGGTACCAGTCCGAGTTACAAAACGTTATCAGTCAGTCAAGCTCGTCCGAAAGATATGATCATTTATTTTGGCAGCAACACCTTATTTTTCTACATGATGCATATAATAGTCTCATTGGCCAACCGTGCTCAAAATAGTAAACATCACGAAATCGATTTTTACTTGTCTTGAATGTAAACATGTTTTGTGATGTCTCCCTTGATGGATTGTCGTTGACGCTAGGTATTTTCCCATCCCCTCCCACCCTTGCCCCTCCCCCTTTTCATCCTGACAGCCCTTATCCCTTTAATTCCCATATGGGCCCGTTTTAGTTTATATTATTTCACACATTACATGTCCCTCTCATTTCGCCGCCCTTATGTTCACTCCAGGTTTTTGTTTGGTGCCTTCTGGGTGCCCTACTTGGGTATGTCGGGATGCTGCGTCCTTTGAATGTTGCCTTTGCATTGATGATCTTTATTCTTGTTTTTTTGCATACACATGTAGTATTTATTCAGTGAATTACTGATTTCAAAATTTATATATAGGTGACCATTTTCGCAGATAACAACTTTTACGGACATGTCCGGGGTCCGTTTTCGCAGTGACTAAAAGGGCGGATTTATTAAGCATAGAATACATTACATACAAACAATCTTATCTCCTCGCAATAAACTTTGGACATAAGAAGGCGAAATATTGGAACTACTTTTAGTCACATTGTTCAAATGGCGGCCTCCATGCGCAACTTTTATGGCCAAAGTAATAGAGATATTTCTCTTTTATACAGTAGAAGAAAGAATAATAACAGTGAAATTTTTAAAAATTGATTACAATTTCGCTTCTAAATCAGGCTTGTGTAAAGTTAACGATATGTGTGCTCGTATAGAAATGTTTCATCAGAATATCATTTTTCATTTTGTTGTCCCTTATATTTAGAGCTAAGAAACTCTTATATAAAACATTTATTTTTCCAACTTATTTGCATTATATGTATACATTAAATGTGTGATCTTTGTGTATGTCTTATTTCATTTTGTATCATATATCACAAAACAAATACCCGCACACACTCGCTTAACCCCCCCCCCCCCCCAAAAAAAAAAAAACAACAAAAAAACAAAAAACAAAACAAACAAACAAACAAAATACCTGCGCATAATTCAAAGGCCAAGTTTATAGATATTTCATTGAACAGTTTTAATTCTGCCTATATATCTATATAAAAACTCCCGAAAAAACGTCCTTTATGTACTGTATGATATCCCAGATAGGATAACAAATTATTCCATGTCAAATAAATTTGTTGATTTGAAAATGTACTTAAAACTAATTAAATAATCATTATCTTTTGTTCTACTGAGTTATTTTGATTTCTTGCAGTAACGAATCATTAGTTTTATTATGTAGTAATCGGTCTGACATGCAGTTTTTATTAGAATATTGTATCGAATTCGCATTTAATATACTGGTTTGCTATGCACGCAATCCTAAGCCTAGATATATATTTTCTTTACCTTTTTAACTTTATTTTACGAAGCACGCTATTCGAAATTGAGCTGAAAGATTATACAAAAAAAACAAAAACTTAATTGTCTATGAATATATATTTTACCTTCAATATCTATATCACACTGATAATGAGATTACAAATGTTTGTCAATTGACAAGAAGCGACGCGCATTCGCGCACGCATTTGATCATTACTTTCTGAAAGTCAGACAAGACGGAATTTGCAATGTTTATAAGTTATTATTTTTATTAGATAATAAAAAGTAAGTGAATATGTTTTGTTTAAAACGAAATTAATATTATGTAGTGAAAAATGAGTTGTACATTTTAGATAAGGTAAGCTTTTCTTCTTTGATTAATAATAAAACGTTATCAATAAAGTATATTGTGAAACAATTTTCTCTTTTTATGTTATAAATTACATGTATATCTCTAAATAGAAAAACGAAAATGTATCATTTTCAGTTGATATAACTACACTTCTATACAATTATCGTGAAATAGTTGTTTAACATAATCCTAGAAATACGTTTAGTTGAATACATAAATTAAAAAAAATCAATCAATTAATAATTCATGAATAATTGATTGGTATTTGTTTGATAATGAAAATAATACAAAATATGACACAACTACAAACTACAGACAAGTTAATTCAATATAAATCATAAAACAAATGCATTGCCAACATAAAATACATGTAATTTACACGGATATATTACCTTTAGTCTTTACAATTTTATACAACTTATAAATATGAACAAAACACGCGCATTATTATCATCATTAGCATTATTACTTTTACTTAAAAAAAACACAGTTCTATGTAACAAAACTTTAAAGAAAATAAACACTGTTATTGTTTTGCTTTACCATTGTAATATAACTTCGGATCATGAAAATAAGTAAAATAATTTCTAATTTGCTTAAATCTTATTCTTGAACTAACTTAACTTTCATAGTACAAACTATAAAATAGGCACTATGAGTCGAAGAGTCACGGGACCTCAAGGGGTCTAGAAATTATCTTTATTTATCATGCGGTTGAGAATTCTTTAGGTCTAACTGATTTGCTTGCATCTTGTCACTCGCCGTACAAACATTTTTTTTTATCAAAAACTTTCTGAGACATGAAAACAGGTTCAAGTGCAAAGAAGGAATTCATGTTTCGATCAATTTATCTCAATGTCAATAAATGAATTAAACAGAAAAAAAGACAATTATTAGAACTTAACAGATAATAATTGAACTTTTCATTCTCTCTAGTCATTTTAATTTATTGTCATTCTCTCAAATTCAAGAAAAAATAATTTACTCTTAACAGGTACGTAAATAAATAAATAAATAACTAAATCAATCAATCAATCAATCAATCAATCAATCAATCAATCAATCAATCAATCAATCAATATCAATCAATCAATCAATCAATAATTGTTTAAGGCTATGTAACGACATTGGATAAACTCTCTTAAATCCTTCACGACCTCCGAATCATACTGATTTGAATTTTTTGAGCCCGTATTGAATTTGTTATATCTTGTCTAACAATTATCTACATGATCTATTGAATCATTGTTCGGAGACTTTTCTATTTAAAATGTTAATTCTATACCCATATATGCACAGTCGTTAACTGTAGTACGTGTATTAGTTACACAGGCCACACTCTAGTTACCGAAATAAACATAGATCCTGCTACATTTGCATGCTACATTAATTTGCTAATTACTAATTATATTCTGTCACTGCAGTTTATTTAATTTGTATTTTATTTACAATAATACTCTTTGTGCATGATTTATAAAAACATGAGTAAATCAAATATTTAGGCCGCTTAAGTTATCAAAATATAACTTGACTTATGGCAGATAGTTTACGTGTACTTCAGAGATAAAGTTCCTTATGCAAATTTTGGTATGTTTGAATATTTGGTGGTTTTCTTGCCTTCAATTATTTGTGCCTTTTGTGGTTGCTGTATATCAGATTTTAACTGTATTTTGGTGTTTGTAAAGATACATTTTTTAATGAACAATTAAAGATTTTTGAAGTCCATGAAGTTGACTTAGATTTTTGTGGTTGTTTAATTTTCACTTTTTACTCGTAAGCATATTACCCAAAACCTCCGAAGAACAATATAAAACATCTTATAATGCATAGAGTTAAATTATTGAATATTTACGTTTAAGAGTACAAGTACAGAGAGTTCAGTACGTTTGTACAACTCGTGTTGAACACTTACAGATTGGAAGATTGTTTCGACATTCCTTTTCAATATAGTCCATCTTTAATTCAATTCATTTGGCCAACTTTTCTTGTAAGCAATCCATGAAATAACAGTTGTCTGTTTGAAGCCTTAACTAAGCATCCGTAGCATCTTAAGCACGTCATCTTCCTGAAATATCGGACAACTCAAGTGGGACGTCCGATTTCGGACAGATAATAATCCCTTGGAGCCAGGTTCTGACTTATGTCGAGTGCATTTATTAAAAGATGCTTGTGCAACTCTGGACTTATGCACAGAGGTAATATCATTGTAAAGAAGGACACCAGCCGCAAGTTTCCCCTCCCGCAAAGCTTGAAATAATGTTAGCACAGTATAACTGACGTACCTACAGGTTTGTAGTATATCAATAGTATCACTCTGAAGTAATAAAAAATCGTGACTAAAGGTTGGGTCCGAAATGTATTAGGTTGGTTTAGCCACTGGGCTTCTATTGCATGGACTCTTGTTTAATATTCGGGCATCAATCGTGAAACAAATTTCTTCTCCTGTTACAAGATTTTAATGATGAGTGTGAAAGTCTTCTGGATTGGCAATGTACACAGTAACTTCTAAAGCTCTTGACTTTAATTTTCCCTTTGCTGACGATCATGCAGGTGTCTGGGTTTCCACCAGGAAGAAGCATTTCACATGCCTAAATGTTCAAGGATTATATAACAAACACTTTGATGAGAAAAACAATCTGGAGTATATTCGTCATCTTTGATTTAGCATAATTGATCTTCTCCTGGTTGTTGGCATCAGCAGAGCGACCTGGCATTGGGTCATCTTCTAAGGAGTTTCTATTCTCGGGTTCCTAGTGTACAGCATTGTGCGTTCTTTGTTGATTGTCTTCAGTAGCAAAAAATGTTAAAAATAAAAAAAAACTTCAAAATAGTAACATGACTTATCAGTTGTTAAATCTGACTGAAACCAGTTTAAGCGCAATGTGTGTGCCGAGCCTCCTCAAACAAATTTCAGAGACCTCTGGCGTGCTATTTATCAGATGTCGACGTCTGACTTCATTGATACGCCATAATACCTAATGTATGTGAACATTCTGCAGCTGATGAAGATGCAAAGATTGAATGAAAATCAAATTTTACAACATTATTTCTTTTTGCATTTGTTTTATTCTACGGATGAACATGGTAACACTTTGTTATATACACAATACATTAACAAATGCGAAGAAGTTTCGTTTCATATATGAACAATATATTATTTAAAACGAATATTTTCAAATTCATAATTTTTACCGACATCTTTTTCTAAGACTTTAACACACATATAATTGCAGTTGATATACAAAAATGATTAAAATTGATTGAAGTTACTACTAAAACACCGACAAGTCAGTTCCCATAAAATACAATGGCGAGTAATGCGAGGTTACAGGCCAATCTGATTTCAAAATTGTTTTTCTGGTGAGTACTACTAGTATGTATATTTATATCAGCTGAACGATCTGTTATATAAAGCATATATATTAGTGAGTCTTAACAAGTGATCTGAACTATAATCAAATATAAAATTTCTCCTTAGTGATAGTCAAGACAACAATAGTGTATCTTTTATTCACTTCTTTGAAACGTAACCGGTATAGTCATGCAAGCTAAATTACATTATTTGCTAGGAAAATGATACATAAATGATATCATTATCTTAATATTTCTAGTTTTATTTTGAAGCAGGCAAGCAATGTACTTTTGAGACGACTGGTTGTAAAGGTGTGACAAGTGCTCAAGTTATAGATAAAAAGTCGCACGCATTAGATATACCGCTGTGAAACTGTGAAATATAAGAGCGGCGACCAAGCGTCAGTTCAGCATATCCATAATATTGTAGATAAGACAATTTGTTCTTGCCGGTGCATGTTTTAAGAACATAGGGGGGAGATATTTCATAATAGCACTTTCATTTTTATCTAACTGGTGCTTGTTTACAAATGTTTAATATCAAAAATGTATCACTTGATAGCGCCATATCATATTTTATTATACAAAACTTTGTTTATTGATTAATCTATAGGCTTAACCCTATCTTTGCGATAGCATCTCAAAGACGTTTAGAACAAGATGATATGTTTGACATTTACGACGATGAACGTTCAAAGAATCTTGGAGACAAATTAGAAAGGTATAAAAGATCGTCTGTCCAAGCAGTTGTCTCTTAGATTTTATCTTCAATAGTTTTTGTGCTTATAATAGTTTCATCCTTTTAATTAATGATAAATTAATCATTCTCTGAGATAAAACAGACAA
Source organism: Ruditapes philippinarum (assembly GCF_026571515.1). Classification (NCBI taxonomy): domain Eukaryota; kingdom Metazoa; phylum Mollusca; class Bivalvia; order Venerida; family Veneridae; genus Ruditapes; species Ruditapes philippinarum. Next base: position 62,302 of record NW_026859517.1, read on the forward strand.
TTTATATTTCTATTTTAATGTTTCTATGACAGTAGCTGTAACAAAAACAATTTCAAGTTATCGAATCTTTTTTTTAAAAAACATACACCGATTAAAGTTTGTAAGTTAGTCTGTGTGTCCTTTCTTCCTTTCCAGCATTTTGAGAATTTAAGTTGCATATGTTTGGTACAAAAACCTACTATCGTAACGTCATTCCAAGATTATAATGTAACATTTTGCTAAGAAATATTAAAATTCGGCCGCAAAACAGCCATCTGTGTAAAAAAGTTCTCTTTTGTCTTGTACAGAATGTACCTCGTCTTCATTGTTAAATTTTATTCAGACTTGAATTCGTGAGCAAAATTATAAAAAAGAACTATTTAACGAGAAATATCAAATATATAATGCGAACGAGTACAAAATACAATGTCTTCCTATTATTGTTTTGCTGTATTGCATTGTCAAGTTTCTTAAATTGATATCATCTAAGTCAGCAAGTTGAATTCCTTGTTTACTTTCTTTTTTATCTTGCAAATATGTAATAATTATCAGGCTCTAACAGGAGGTGACATATTGAACGATAAAGTATTTTACCATCTACGTTTCACAATAGCGAAAGTTGCGGTGCTAATTGCGTAGTCGTGAAGAATGTTAAGATCAGGGCGGTGTTGTTCTTTCACAACTCATTTTTCAAGCAAGTGATATAATATCCACATAGTTAGCTCCGATGTATATTTGACCGACTGGGACTTTGATACTTTCAGACCACATCGGAAATTAAACAAGATTAGCGTTAAATGCTTATTTATCACATTCTATCATGCACCAATATATTAAAAGTTTTTATTATTTTTTAAACCTTATAGCTATTATCATTTACCCTTTCAGAGCATGGTCGAAACAAGTAGAAAGTTGTAGAAAAACGAAAACAAAACCTAAGCTGTATTGGTCATTGATTTCGGTATTTTGGAAACCGTTTGTCTTGTATGGATTCCTGTTATTTTTTGAGGTATTCGACTGTACATGTGTAATACCGTGTACGGCATGTTGTCTGCATATATCAATTTTAATTCATTTGTTGGTTAACAAATCATTTCGCCATAACTTTGGTTAGATTGTTTGATATCGTCGATAGCATCCATAAGAAGTTTGTTTCATTTTTGTCTACATACAAGATATGTTACAAAAAGTATGAATATGTATATATTAATGAATATATATCATTATAACAACAAAATTTTGTTCTCAGCTACTGTCTTAATGTGTTTGATGTTTTATTTTTTAAAGAAACAACATTTACTGAAAGTTAAAATGTATTGAATAACTATAAATAGAAAATCATGCTTGTAAATATACAATAAAGTCTTGTTTGCCATGACAAAGAAATGATTTTTTCTGACATGTTAGAATGTATCAAAGAGAATGCGAGCTGTATTTATTTTTTTAATATTTTCAAACTACGTTTATTTGCTTTCCCATCGTACTCTTTTGAATAGAAGATGCTCAAAGTATATTTAACCGTTAAATGTTTATATTATATAAATATTATAAGTGATATATATACAGTTGACACTGTTTTCCATAAATTGGACTATTAAATAGGAAGCTGTTGTCATAATACAGCATCTTCTACTCAGCGGATTGATCAGATACTTCACGAAAGATGCACCCTTTTTTCCGAAAACGGAAGGCTTTATGTATGCAGGAGGTATCGGATTGTGTGCTGTCATATTAGCCTTCACACATAATATATATTACCTTGGAGTTCAGATGATCGGCGTCAAAATGAAAATAGCATGCTCATCTCTTGTTTACAGACAGGTAAATGTACAAGTATATTGACGTTGAAATGATACGTGTACCGTTTAGCTCTAAAATAAACAGATAAATAAATTCATTAATAACAAGACTAACACTATATTCCCGCATTTTATGACTGTCAAGTTTTGGTTTCTCTTATGAGTTTCTGATTGATATTCCGAGCGGTACTTGTGACTGTTGCTTAGAATTTCTGAAATTCTGGACTTGCTGCAATATTTAACTTGCTGCATTATTTGACTTGCTATGGTGTTTAGACTAGCTGCAGTATTGGATATATTGCGCTCCTTGGATTTTACTGCGGACCTTGTAATTGCTGCAGTATTAGGCTTGCTGAGGCATTTAAATAAACTTACTGCACAAGTTAGACTTGCTGCACTCATTAAACTTGCTGCAGTACTCGAGTTTTCTGTGCTCTTTGGACTTGCTTCTTTCTGCAAAGCGGACCTCTCTAAAACTTCTTGCTTCTTTCCTGTGAAGCGAACCTGTCTTAGACTTGCTTTTCCTGGGAAACCGACTTAACTAAGACTTTTTTCCTTCCTGGGAAGCGGTCCTTTAGAAACGCTTTTTCCTGGGAAGCGGACCTCACTAAGACTTGCTCATCTTTCACGGACTTGCTTCTTTTTTGGAAGCGGACCCTTTCTGAGGCTTGCTTCTTTCCTGTGAAACGAGCCTCTCTTAGACTTGCTTTTCCTGGGAAGCGGAACTTTTTTTACATTTATTTCATGTTTGAAGTATAACAATACAAACATACACATCATACGATTCATAGACTCATACCTATATTTTCAAAAACAAAAATCATTACAAATTATGAAACACCCATTCACACCATATTTCTACCATCTATTCATTTATTTCGAATAATAGAAAGAATATTTAAGATACAAAAAGACATTCAAAATTATTTGGAGTATAACAAGAAAGTGAAAAAAGGAATTTGAAGTATATTAAAAAACATTAAACATTATTTGAAGCAATAAAGGAGAGAGAGAAAGAAAAAAGCAACAAAGAAAAGGTCAGAGAAATATACATACACAAACATACATACAGACATTCAATAGATACTATTTTATCTACATATATACAAAACATACAAACAAACACACAAAAAACAGAGACAAAAAGGAACAAGCGAGCTAGTTTCAATTAATTTTCATACGTTTTATGGTTTTGAATTTATTTGTAATTTTCCCTTACTGTTGGTGTGTAGGTTTAGAGCGTTAACAAGTTACTTCATTTTTGTTTGTGTGATTCAACTTTACCATTTAGAAAAGCAATTTCCTCTTCAATTTGTATTCTCAATAGCAAAATGTTTTTGAAAATATCAAAAGTTGGTTCATGGTTTTGGTATTTCATTTTAAGGATAAATTATTTCATGAGTTTGATGATATAATTTACTATAGTACTATTAATATTGCTTTTCAGCTCTCCAAAAAACACTGTTTCTAAATTATATGAGAAATCAATATTGATTGATAAGAGAAAAGAATATAATTTTTACCATAAATTTTGTATTATAGTGCATTCCCAAAAAAGATGGTAAAGCGTTTCTAAATTGCTACCAGAAAAATCACATAGATTTGAATTACAAAGGCTATATTTAAATAACATTGTATTAGTTGGAATTAGTCTATGAATAAATTTGTATTGAAAATTTCTCAATGACACATCTGTAGTACTTTTAAATGGAACCATAGATATTTTATGCCAATCCAGCTCAGTTTCTGTTTCTTATTTCTCCTCATTTGTATTTTTGAACCTTTCATCATTTTCAAGTTGAATATTATATAAAAGCTTATTTACAGATTTTGATATTTTAACTTTATTTAGGAGTGTATCTTGTACTTTGTTATAATTTCTTGTAGATATCAAGATATCTTTTTGGTAAACTATTCACAAGCATGTAATATTTTAAAAACTCCATTTTCCATACCATAGTTATTTAAAGGTCCTCAAATTTGTAGAGTTCATTTTTCCTGTTCTAAATAAAGAATACCTTTATTATGCCATGGTTTTGAAAGTACACCAATTTATTATCAATATTAATATTCGAATTGTTTCCATATTATATGTTTAAGGTTGTCTTTTGTATTACTGTGATCTTGTTGAATATGAAACCATGACGAAAGCACATTGTTAATGAATGAATTGTGAGGAAATAGCTTATTGATATCTGATATTGAAAGATTACAGTCAAATATAAGGTCATTTCCATACTGTTTTATCTTTTGATTTATAAAAAGTTTCCATAATCCTTTATTGACCTCATTTATATATCGTTTGACCCAATTTGCCTTTACTGCATTTAAAAAGTATTAATATCGATCATTTTTAAACCACCATTTTAAACATTAAGTTTTAATGTTTTACGTTTGATTTTTCTGACTTGCCAACCAAAATAACAGAAACATTGCTTTAATTATTTCTTTTTTCTTATCATTTGATGAGTTTTCTAAACCTGAAAATGGATATAACTAAGTAATAAGTTGAGGTAAGACAAATGATTTTACAACCATCAATTTACCCATAAGGGTCATTTTTCTGTGTTGCCATTGTTTTAAGCAAATAAAAAAGTATCTTAGTTTTGGTTCTAAATTTATATCTGTATTTCTTTTTGTAATTAGACGAGAAAAGAATACCTAGAGTTTTTGCTGAATCAAATGTCCAATTGAATTTTTTATGTTTACAAAGTTCTACATCACTTTTTGTGAGCGATGCTACTCGTAGAACTGTGGATTTTTTTTTGAATTAAGTTTTAATCCACAGATTTTGCTAAATTCCGTTATAATATAAGCAAGTTTTTCAAAAGACTTCTAACAAATGTTGCATCATCTGCAAAAAAGATTGCTTTATTTTTTTTTATTCGCGATTTATATTCCTTTAATTTCGCTAAGGAAGCGGACCTTTCTAAAACTTTCTTCTTTCCTGGGAAGCGGACCTCACTAAGACTTGCTCACCATTCACGGACTTGCTTCTTTTTTGGAAGCGGACCGTTTCTAAGGCTAATCTTATCACTAGAAAGCAGATCGTTTTCTAAACTTGTTGTTTTATTTTTTTTCTCTCTTTGGTATTATTTCCAATTTCATTTCATACCGATATACAACACGCGAACTGGATAAAACGCCACAAAATAACACAAAATATGGAGGATAACTGTTTCTTTTTTTCAAAATAAAATGGTTATTTGACAATGGCAGGTGCATAAAACGGTTAATATTTATGTGAATTTCTTTAAAAAAGTATACTGTTAAATAATATTAAGAAATAGTATCTTAAACATTTTTGAAATATACAGCGATACTATGTCTAATTAATTTAAATATATTTTAAACTGTTGAAGTTAATAGTTTTGCATTATGTTTTTAATTGATTTTGTATATTTAACTTATATGATTTTAGACATTACGATTAAGCATTGATGGTCGCCGGGAAACTACCACAGGACAAATAATTGACATTCTTTCCAATGACGTTTCAAACTTCACACAGGTATTTAACTTTGGATAATAAATAGTAAAATTCAACGAAAGTATATAAAGCTATATCTAATGAAGCATTTTCATGAAACTCGTATTAATTAAAAAAAATATATGTTGTTTCCGTCCGATTTAAGAGTGTTTCTTTAAAGAATTCTAACACCAAATGTGTATCTTCAACACATAAATACAGTACCTCAACGGAATAAAATGTTTCGGAGTAGAATATTATGCTGTTATTTAAGTAAGTGATTTTAATCGTTTGTGCATACGTCTGCCGTTCGAAGGACATATTTCGTTCATTTATTTTGGAATAATACTTTTTCAGAATTCAAACATTAATTGGGTAGACTGCATATAGCAGCTATATTGGTTTATACACTTTAAGTAGAAGAATTTAATTTTATCATTGTCAATAAAATATTTTGTATCAAAGTAGTAGCAAGTAAATTATTTAGAAAAAAAATGTCAATGAAATATATAGCTGTCATTATTTTCAGCTGATGACAATGCTACATTTTCTTTGGATCGGTCCTTTGGAGATTATTGTTATTTTGATAATCTTATGGATTGAAATCGGACTACCCGCTGTGGCAGGATTCGAAGTATTGTTTTTAATGGTCCCCATGGTACATTTGATTGGAGATCTGGTTACAAAATACGAGTAAGCATTAACAGAACATATTTTTAATGCATAACTACATAACTATCTTTGTATTATTTTGAGAAATATTACACTGTTCGGTTAATGTTTCAGCTACTCTCCTGCCCATCGGTCGAATGTTTCACTAACGCTAACCGAGCTGCGAAGACAGCGTATGTCTAAGCTAATCAAATTTTGTACTTTTGTCAGTGATAATAATGTATTATAGAGAAGGATTGTATAACAGAGTCAGAACTATGAAAATTGATGGATTGTTTTGAAAAATCCTTTGCATAGGACCACTGATTACCAAAAGGAATCGGCATAACATATACCATATTGTAATAGAGCCGATCTTTGTTTTATGTTTAACAAAAATACCTAATAAACAAAAGCACGATGATAATATATAACATCTATATAATATTAACTTTAAGGAAATCCTCGGTGAAATACAGAAAGAACCGTATCGGTATTATAATTGAAATTGTAAAGGCAATAAAAGAGATCAAACTATATTGTTTGGAAAAACCATTCGGAGAACTTTTGAGGGAGGCAAGGAGGTAATGAAGAACTCTCCAATTAGTATCCATAATGCACATTGATTTTTATCATACAAAGATTTTGTAAATTATCTAATTTTCCAGGTACTGTAGCTTTCTTTGTCATGTTTTTATTGGCATAAAGTTTTCTGAATAAAGGTGTCATTTATTAAGTGAAAGAAGGTCGATCAAATATCGAATCTGCATTCATTTAAGAGTTTTACATTTTGAAGGTTTCTTTTTGTTCAAAGTACGTTTTTTTTATTTCTGATAAACAGATGCAATGAATATTATCTGAAATTCATTACGTACGTTTTAAACAGTTTCTTAAGAAGTTTTTTTTAATAAAGCTAACAAATTCGTTATAATTCAATTATGCCCACGCCTCTTTAATTGGCTATCAAAATTTGTATCTTGCATTTTGTTTTTATTTTAATAGGGGTGAAGTTAAAGAGCAGAAGAACGTGCTTTTCATACATTTTGTTCAAGACACCCTGACATTTGCTTCCAAATTCTTCTACATTTTGCCTGTGATGATATGGACGATGTATACATCTATAAACCTCCGTAAATCCAGTGTGTTTTTGGCTCTTAGAATATATGATCACGCAGGTCACATTGTTAGTAGAAGGATGTTTCGTGCATACACGTTACTCGTTAAAACTAATGATGTCAATTTACAAAGTCTACAGGTATGTTGTGCACATTCAAAGCTTTGTTTAAAAAAGTCTAAAACAAACAAACAAACAAAATAGTCGTGTCATAGTTGTTTTTATAAAGTTTATATTGATTGTAGATTGTTGAATCTTGAACAAGTGCTTTAAAAATTCTTAGTTGCGTTTGTTACAAGAAATTTTTAAGAAATGTTAAATACAAGACAGTGTGTAATATAAAGCAGGTGAATACTAGTCAGTACGAGGGGTTTTCAACATGTTGTCCTAAAATATCCTTTTTGGGGGCTTCAAATGGTAACGAAGTGCTATTAGATGTAAAATGCATTAACGATAATAATGAGGAGGAGAGAAAGATCAAATATTTGCACAAGCTTTGAAAGAAGTTTCTTTATATCAAAACGTTTTTAGCATGTTGAATGCATACTTCCAGTAAGGCGTCTAATGCGATTTTGAGGTACATTTTGCTATTCTTGGTGCAGAGCTTGTTCCAGCTGATGCAGGTTGACTACAGGTGGTTTCGTCCTATTGCCCAAATAAAATTTAAAATTTTAGTTGTGGTCATGTCAAAATTGAGGCAAAATGCCGGGTGTGAGGTGAAAGATTTAGGCTTTCATCAGAGCACGTGGCGATTACACTCGTTATTCAGTATTTGACTTCATAATGTCGTTTTACGTAATCGCCCACAATAAACAAAAATATCCAACAGTAAATGTTGTGTAACGCTCCAACACCATACTTATAAACACTACCATTTTTGGTATAAACAACACATTAGCTCATGCTTCTATAATTTGGTTAAGAATTAACTAATCTGATCAATTAACTGGTTTATGATTACTAAATTGGTATCGCTAGTTATCAAATTAATATTTCTTAGCTCAATTTAGTTGTCATTTCACAACCAATTTTAAATATTTGGGGTGTGCTTAACATATTTTCTGGTAGTTTAGATGCATTATATTTGACCACTCCCCGTAGTTGCAAGGTCTTGGGAATATGAAAATTTATGTTGAACATTGAATTCCCTTTCTTTCTCCTCAAATGTCTGTCTTATGTACCGAAGCGTCGCCTTATTTTATCTCCTTGATCGTGGTTTCAAGAAGCATTTTCTCTGCCTTTCAATTTTCGAAGCGTATTTTTTTAAATTTTATAAAACTTTTCATATTTTAATACCTCACACATGATTCGTCACAATATTAAGCCGGTGTATTGTTCCAAGTAATAAAAAAAATTCTTTGTTATAAGAGTACATAAAAAACATTTCTAGCAAGTTATTCGTTTAAAAAAAAAAAAAGAAAAAAAAAAAAAGCAGAACAACTGAGTTTTTGATCACAGCTGGGTAACCACTAACACCAACTTTGTTTGTTTCGACCTTCACACACAATAAGTATTTACTTTACAATCCTCTCGTCATTTCAAAGTGCTCAAATCAGCGTGAAACTGTTACAAACGACATTTTAGAATTTCAAGAAATGTCGTACAATTTTGATGAATATGCTTTAAAATTACTCAAGGAGCTTTGATATACACATATGTTTAATCGATAACACAAATCGGACGTCAACCAGGTTTGTGATTATAAAGGTTAAGCAGCATTCATAACCAAACTACTAAATTAAATCCAATAGCAATACATTTTTGGACATTTGTGTTTAAAAAAAGCATTTAAAACACGTGGAATTCTACAATTGAGTATTCCGTGAACCAAGTGATATTTGCTTTGGTTTTTTAATCTATTAAACAATCTATGCTTAAGAACAAGTATAAAAGATAATATAAAAGGAATAAAAAGAACAGGATAGGATAGAAGAGATACACATGAAAGTCAGAAAATTCGTTTAATGGAATATTTAAAAAAAACAACAAAAATATCGTCTTAACTTAATATTTTAGACATTTCTGCTGCTTGACAAACGGAAAGAGAGAACATATACAGATCCAGAAAATAAAGCATTTGTTGATATCGACATTAAACGTGCACATTGGAAGGTAGTTAGCATGTTTTTTTTTCAACAGTAATTATAGCAAAGAAACGAAATCAAATATTTCAAATTACCATATTATCGAATTTAATTTTATTGCTATTTATATTATATGACCGAGATAGCTCTTAGTTGAAATTTATTTTCTTAACTAGGCAAACACTAAGTTTGTAAAATAGCTTATTGAATCTATGTCTTCACCTAAAGTCAATCGTAACACTTATAACAATTTCTTACGCTATTAAAATAAAGTTATACTACTTCAGTCAAATATGTATTAAAGGTCAGTCACTTTTTAAAACCTTAATTAATAAAATAGAATGAAAACATAAAGAATACTTGACTATAAAGACTATATATCTTTTCTTTCCCCTGGTAAGACTTTATTAAAAGGTTTAACTGTATATCATTATGCATTTTCTATATGTTTTTAAGGACAACGAAAATACTACTTTAAGTAATATATCTGCAAAAGTTGAACGCGGGAAGGTGTTGACAATTGTAGGTCCGGTCGGTTGTGGAAAGGTGCGTATTAGAATTAGTTTTTTACGATTGCATCAAAGTAACATCTCCTGCTTTAGATTTAATATACAGTATAAAACACAACATTTAATAAATAAAGAAATACGATTATCTATATTTAACTGCATTGGGTTATATAGAAAATTTACTTTTTGTCACGTTTATTACAGGTCAGACATATTGGTTTTAGTTGATTGTTCAACAACTTATTGCAATATGATTTAATCTTGTTTGACTTTGCTATGACCAATATTGGTGTCATATTAGGATAAATGGAATGATCAGAGAAGAGCTAAAACTAATCCCTGACTTTAAAAGCATACATGATAAGTATCATTAAAAGGGGCACGTTAACATTTTTATTTGCACGGACTTAGATCCGAATAATAAACCTCTCTCATTCTAAATCAACATCTTGCTCCAGGACAACAAGCTTCCAATACACCGTGAGAAAGCCATAAGCAATTTGTCATTAGTGTTTTAAACTGTAATAACCTTGATAGTATAGCTTAAGACTTGTAGACATTTTTTAAAACTCGTGTTTGAATTCAGTTTTTCTTCGTGCAAGTTTTATCAACTATATCATTGTTTATATTTTAGTCTTCGTTACTGATGGCAATACTAAATGAACTTAAAGTTCAGGAAGGTAATATAAATGTCCATGGTCGGATGGCATATGCTAGCCAACATCCATGGCTATTCTCAGGAACTCTGCAACAGAACATTACAGTTGATAAAACAGTTGACAATGAAAAATACCAGAAAATACTTCTAGCATGTGCTTTAGACGAGGTACCAACTTCACTAACTAATAATTAGATATTTTAATTCAATTTATGTTGACGCGTGCCCATATGTTATGAATGTTATAAATAAATGATAGAGCAATGTTTTACAATTTCAAAGTAATTAATTATTTATTTGAGCTTCTTGTGTGATGTGTTTACATTCCTATCTATATTCCTTTTAGTTTCATCAGAAAATCAAATTTGTCTATTTTGTCTTGCTTTTATAATCTATATCATAGATCTTGAAATATTTAAAAGGCTCGCAAGTTTCTCTATATCAATACTGTTTTTGTAAATATTGGAGTCTTTCCAAACTAAAACCTTGTTAAGGATAACACTAGCTTTTGAAGTTTTGTCAACACTAGCTTTTGAAGTTTTGTCTTTTTTTAAAGAATTGAAAACACATATCATATGCAAAAATACACCTTAATGGGGACTGCCATGATATTTTCAAAAGGGCAAACGTTATCAATTTTTTGATGCGTTTATGTTAATAAAAGCTATATTTTTAAAAAAATATATGCAGTGTTTTATGCGGAACTGGCTGACTTTATGATATTATAATCATTTTTCTACCCTTTTTCTTACGGGTGAAAATTTTTGTAGCACAAATTAGCAACGTTTTTGTACAACTTTTAAAAAAATTGAATATACTTTCTACATATCTATTCCATAAGGTAATAGAATCTAGAGGCGTCCTGCTTTAATGGCATATGAAGCTTTAGAAATAAACTTCATTTTTTTCTACTAGTATCTGAAGAAAGGCAAGCATGCGTTTTATTGTTGTATTAAGGACTTTAGAAGATTTGAGATGCTTATGAAGAGGAGAGCGCTGAATGTGAAATAATTTGTGTTAAACGCATAGATTGCAAAATATAAACAAAGTCATATTTTAACATTCATTCAAATTATTTAATCATTCTAACTGTTCTAAATGCCAAAAAGCAAAAGATGTCTTAGCTATATATGTGGACATTTTATAAATAAAAGGCTTTATAAATAAAAGATATGATAATATTAGCATTCTTTTGCGTTAAAAGCCGTGATCATTAGATTTTTCTTATCGATTCGTATGGTGACAATCTGACTTTTTACGAACCTTATCGTACTTAAATAAAAATAATATGCACTATTTAAGGATTTCAGAAAGATGGATAAAGGAGCTGCAACATTAATTGGTGACCGTGGCATTAATCTCAGCGGTGGCCAAAAGTCACGTGTGAATTTGGCACGTGCACTTTATTGTGATGCCGCTATTTATTTGCTTGATGATCCGCTTAGTGCTGTTGACTCTGAGACCGGACTACATATCTATAGAAAGTAAATATAAAAAATAGCTAAATTATACGTTTAAATAGACAGACAACATCTAAATACTTAATTATTTTAAAACTTATTTTCCATGCATTACATTTCAACATTTAAAATGAGTTATGAACTCATAAAACCTTGATATAAATTGCACAGCGAAAAAATAGATGTGAGACTTAACTGGATTGGTTTGTTCGTTGCTTATATAGCGCAACATCACATATACCAACAGTTAAAACAGTATTCAATCTTCAGCAAATGAATTTGAATCAGTATTACTAAAGAACAAAGAAAACAAAACAGGAAAATGTAACAATAATGAGATTAAATACAAAACACTTATAAAGGTAACAATAAACTTTTGATACCTGTTGTTGAATGAGCACTAAACAATTTGCTGTGAGAACTTTGAAGTTAACAGACCTTATTTTTATCATTCAGGATCAGTTCACGAGTATTAGTTTATGAAGCCACCTTTCTAAGATTCCTTACATATTGTTTACCAGCTGTAATATTATGTCATAACTGTTATGTTTTCAAGTGTTATGCAAGGACTTCTGAAAGATAAAGTAACAATTATGGTCACACATCAAAGGCAGTACATACAACTCTCCGATGAAGTCATTTTCATTTCTAAGGTAAATCTACTCATCTTTATTTATTGTTCATCCCTGATATAAGTTAGATTATCTATATTATTATGTGTAATAACTTAATTAGTTTCATTGTTATATTTATGAAAATATAGTGTTTGCTAAAGTATAACAATTTATTTCTCAAAATTAAAATCTACTGTATCATATCTGCGATATCTTGCAGGATGGGACAATGGACAGGAAAATTGGAAATCTTCAAATAATGAGCGAATTAGAAAAAGGTGGATTTTCAGGACTTGACACGGAACACGTTGATATACAGTAAGAGCATGGAAAAATTGATAAATTAAACATGTTAATTAAAGGGAGACACAGGCAAATATATATTTCTTCGTTTTGAATTTTTCATTCATTATTTTAAAAATGTCATCGAAAATGAATACTCTAGGCAGTCACATGAAAAACTGTTCTCCTTATGAAGAATAAAGTTATGGTTTCCTAACTTGACCCACGTGTGTCAGGTTAGAGCGTTAAGAGTTGACAATAGTTGTCACAGTGAACTCTGACGAATGAATGACCCAGACTTGTTTTTATCATACAATATTCACAGTTACTGTTACTGTAACTTCCAGGGTTTGTTCAAGTCACACAACTTTTAAAGCTACTGGTGATTCTGATAGTTTCGCTTCAAGTCCGAAATATATAGAATGTATACAGAAATTCATGATCGGACTTTGAAAAATGTCAGTTAAGCGTGATTTGTGCATAAGATCATTTTAATACTTTTGTCATAATTTGCCTGAGTACCCCTTTAAATACAATGTTAATAAAATAATGTTATAATTCAGACCAGTAATGTTTTCTTAATTTCTTTATTCCGTATAAATCCTAATTCCTTATCATTTAAGAACTAGTTTTCTGAATTTTGATATATGCAACCTGTTATGCAAGGTATTGATCTATTGTATAGTATTCTGTGATAAAAACTTTTGAAGACGTAATATAAGGTAATCATTTTCAAACAGGTAATGCAATTACAAACATAATCCATTTGGTATTGGGGAAAAAAACGTTGTATTGTTTATAAAAATTATTGAAATGATAATGATTCATTATGATAGACACAGTAAATTGGAAGGTATCAACAATGAACGGACGGGACAAAGGGACGCTTCAAATGAATCGACAACATTAAACATTGATGCGACGGTGAGTGTCATTATACTACTAAGGGTGTATTGAATTCACTATGTTCTGTGCCATCCAGATGTTTTTTCTCATACAGCTTTACAACAGTATTTGTACCAATTTTAGAGTTGAACAACTATAAATATTGAGTCACAGAACATTTCAGTATGCCTAGTTTTACTAACCTGCTTTTTGAGAAACTTTTCACTAGAAACTATCTTTATCTTACAATTTTCATTTATTTCAAGATTTCTGATACCTGTCCAGTGCAGGCATTTGAAAATGTTGTGAAACGAAATACTACTTTAAAATGCATATTTATAGCAAAGGAGGCCAAACACACAAAAGATAACAATCTGTTTGTTGCAACACCTCGACGCATTATTCTTTTACTGGTTTTAAATATTTAACGAAAAAAGTCTCTTTAAAAGGAAAAAAATTTAAAATAAAAATTTTACCCCGCAAAATTTTTTTTGCCAAGGCTTTTTATATCAAAACCCTTTTTTAGCCCATTTCACCCCGGATTCTCTTCCCCTTTTTAAAGCCCTCTTTACCCTTTTTTTTGAAAGTATGTTTTTTTTCATGGTTTTACTTTTTTTTTTTTATATAAAATATTAATAGGGTTGTTAGATAGCATAGCTCGGGACAAAAAAAAATTTTTTAAATGATCGCAGGCATATCCTTTTACTATAGTTATGTTCATTTTTTCCTTGCTATTTATGTTTTGGTATATCATTTTTATTATACAAGGGTCCTTGAACAATGTAAAGGCTGTCCAACCAATAGAGAACAAATAGAGAACGCATTGGTCATAATATATGTTATGAGATTTTCCATGATAAGTAGACGACTTACAGATCGGTCGGTAGAACATCAATGTCAACAAGGCCTTGACCAAAGGCTTGTAAGGTGAATTGAATCTCAAAGTTACCGTGACGGAGAAGTTATATGATCTCAAAATCAATAGGAGTCATCAACATGCCATGATCAATCTCTTAAAATATTAGGATACTAGAACAAAGCGTTCTCTAGTGAGTGGTAGGATAAGCTTTTAGAAGTAAACACTTCGGTAACCTTTACGTTTGACCCACTAGCCTAAATTAAAAAAAAAGTCATTTACTTATCAGTCCCTAAAATATTTAAGCTATGACCCTTGGGTTTCGCAGAAGAGGGATTTTGATGTTGTTATAAGAAAAGGACACAAATTTCGATTCTATGGACATAATTCAAACAGTCTTAAAAGATGTTTTCTAGTTAATGTTTTGAACAATATCTAAGGTCAAGCTCTAAGATGTTTGTTTTTTGTTGTTGTTTTTTTAGTTGTTGTTTAAACATTTAGATTTAAAAAAAGTTATGATTCCTCGGTTACAATGACATTTCTTACCTCAAGGTCATAATTCGAACAATCTTGGTTAAGGTAAATTAAATGACGTTTTTCGGAAATTATCTATAGTAAGCTTTTTGGGGGTGTTTCAAAGAGGAATTATTTTAAATATTTTACTATATGCTTATGAAGAAAGCGCACGACAACGGACAGCGTGAAATAAAAAAATTCAATATGAACACGCAGTTCTAATGTCAGCTAAAAATAAAAAAGGCGTATTGAAATATTCAATAATAATGAATGTTAGACTTTGATTTTGATTGTCTTTATAAAATTATCCATAGGCTAATATTGCTGAAACACGTTCAGAAGAAGAGAGGCGTAAGAATACAGTGCAAATTTCTACATACTTTAGATACTTTAACGCTGGTGCATGCATCCCGATTCTCTTTGTTATGAGCATTGCATTCCTTGCAACACAGGGGTTATTTGAATGTGCTGACATACATCTTTTAATCTGGTATGCAAGTTTATCTTTAGTAAATACTTTTCATAAACTTACTTTTTTGTTAAAAAAATATGAAAAATCAAATAGAAATCGATGCTTTGAAGTAGAGTGCTAAAAAAGCACTGCCAGCTCTTTTTTTCTTGTCAGAGAAGCATAAGCATAAGTATGATTGTTCATGTTTGTTAATTCTCACACTTAATTCTTGAGATGAATAATGATTTGAATATATTATCACGTTACATGATAATTTAAATGAAAATCGTACAGAGTTGAAACCGAGACATTCAATACAACAGGAAAGTAATGAAAGAAAAATTGGTGTTGTTCTCATATGCAACATATATGCTGTCGATACATGAAGCAATTGAAATTATAACACGATACAATTTTGGTATTTTTTTCAAAGGGCAAGTGAAGAGGAAGATAAATTTGCTGCTTTAATGACTCACAATAAATCGTTAATTGAAGCTTTCGTAAACACATCAGAAGTGACGATACCGGACGTCAACACATATTTTCATAAAACATTATTGGTTACCACCGCAATAGCTACGATCTTATTTGGCCTTATACGTGCTTTACTGCTCGTAAATGTGACATTAGATGCATCACAAAATCTTCATAACTCGATGGTTGACAGTTTACTAGCTTCAGGCATTGATTTTTTCCAGAAAGACTCTATCACAGGTTTTTTGTTAGCTTCTCTTTGATTTTGTGTTTGTTCGTTTTCTTATACCCTTTTTTTCAGATTTCTAAATATTTGTGCACTTCAATCTATGACGTATGTTTTTCTTATATTTTTAAAATTGAACCATGTGATTAATCTAGGCTGATAACGGCTTTCAATCAAAGGAAATTAAGTCAGCAACATCTTTGGCCAATTATATTGTTAAACGACCTTGGTTCCATTTAAGATCTAAAATATAATTTAAAGACTATTTTTTTACAGTTTTTATTTAAATAATAGCAAACACATATTTTCGATCACAGGACAAATTCAGAACAGATTTTCCAGAGATGTAAGACAACTTGACACAACTTTACCTAAAACGCTATACGTATTTCTACAGGGAATTTTTAAACTTAAAATGAGAGATTTTTTAAAATTTTTACGGATATGTACAAGCGCATTAGAAGACCAAAATCTTTTTTTTTTTATTCAAAACTTGAAATATAATTTTACGATTAAAACATTACATGGAATAAAAAAATTACATAAATAGATAGTTGGAAATGCAAATGCAAGACTCATCACAAATATTTGTTTTGCAGTGTGTGCTAATGGTGTTTGGTCTTGTCATTGTTGCTGGAGTAACAGTTCCTTGGGTATTCACTATTCTTGTCCCACTACTTGTTGTGTTTTATAAATACAGACAGTACTACGTAAAAACATCATGCCAAATACATCGACTTACAAAGACTAGTAAGTTATGTCAGTTCCTAATATATTCATCTTATCTGCATAATATTGTCATGGAATATAATAAAACATTTCTTTCTAGGAGCGTATTGTATTGTCCATTACATGTGATTATGGTTATATCTTTATCACGTAAGAAACGTGTTTTGTACAATTTTAAATCATTATTATCGTTTAGTATCATTTAGTAATACTGTATTTTAGCTTTAAGCCCCGTAAAAGGTCATGCTACTTCTTCCCAAGATGGAATCTACACAATTCGAGCATGTAAAGCAGAAGTGAACATGATTGATATGTATGATAATT